>NW_024038184.1:0-69343 GCF_016077235.1 Cyprinodon tularosa
GTGGCCGTGAGGCAAAAACAAAAGTTTTATCTTAAAAAAATGGCTGCCCCCCAAAAAGCCGGCTTGTAGCAGGGAAAGCTAACTGTCAGCTAGCTTCCAGGTGCTTACCCTCCAAACAAACGACTGCTGAGCAAAAACCATAAAAGGTATCTGAAAAATTCTTTCAGTGAAAGCAACATCTATCCTTTGTCTCAGACTGGGGTAACTTTCATGTCTGTAGGTCTTTCACAACCCAAAACGAAGCACAAACAAAATGGCTGATCCCACCTGCTCCTCCCTTTGTTTTAACTGCAGGACCTCACTCTCACTCACCTTTAAGCTGCTAAAGCACCCCTCCGAACAAACGACTGCTGAGTAAAAACCATAAATGATATCTGAAAAATTCTTTTTATCTAAGCGACAGCTATATCTTGTCTTCAATTGGAGTAACTTTCATGGCTGTAGGTCATCTACAACCTGAATGGGAAGAGAAAGAAAAAGAAAAAACGTTTCATCACAGCTGAGCTTCTAATTGAGCTAGCTGCAGCAGGTCAGTCACCCAGCTTTCTGGTGCTTAAAATGTCCTCCGAACAAACGACTGCTGAGCAAAAACCGTATGAGTTATTCAGAAAATTTCTTCACCGTGAGCATCAGCAATCCTTCGACTCCAACTATGCCAACTTTGGTGTATGTGTATCTTTCAGAACAATATTTATGACGAGTTGAAAACACATAGAGTTGTTTGTTTTTCTCCCCTCTTCTGCTCCAAAACCAATGAAAAACGGCTCTGATTTTCATCGACTTTAGGTCGGTCTGGAGGGTTTTTAAGGAAAAGTATTAATCCTACCGTAATTCTGAAGACACTGTGTGAGTCCAGAGATTTCAGTCTACAAACTGACCAAAAATGGTGACTGTAGCTCCAAATATGTGGCCGTGAGGGCGAGTTAAAATGTTTTATCTTAAAAAAACGGCCGCCTCACACTAAGATGTCAGCAGCTGCACACTAGCAGGCTGCTGCAGAAGCTAACTGTCAGCTAGCTTCCAGGTGCTTACCCTCCGAACAAACGACTGCTGAGCAAAAACCATAAAAGGTATTTGAAAAATTCTTTCAGTGAAAGCAACATCTATCCTTTGTCTCAGACTGGGGTAACCTTCATGTCTGTAGGTCTTTCACAACCCAAAACGAAGCACAAACAAAATGGTGGGTCCCACCTGCTCCTACCATTGGTTTAACTGCAGCAGCTCCTCTCTCATCTTTTTGCTGCTAAAGCACCCCTCCGAACAAACGACTGCTGAGTAAAAACCATAAATGATATCTGAAAAATTCTTTTTATCTAAGCGACAGCTATATCTTGTCTTCAATTGGAGTAACTTTCATGGCTGTAGGTCATCTACAACCTGAATGGGAAGAGAAAGAATAAGAAAAAACGGGTCCTCAGTCCTTAGCTTCTAACTGAGCTAGCTGCAGCAGCTAACTGTCCCCTAGCTTTCTGGTGCTTAAAATGTCCTCCGAACAAACGACTGCTGAGCAAAAACCGTATGAGTTATTCAAAAAAATTTTTCACCGTGAGCGTCAGCCATCCTTCGACTCCAACTATGCCAACTTTGGTGTATGTGTGTCTTTCAGAACAATATTTATGACGAGTTTAAAACACATACTGTCAATCGTTTTTCTCCCCTCTTCTGCTCCAAAACCAATGAAAAACTGCTCTGATTTTGATCGACTTTAGGTCGGTCTGGAGGGTTTTTAAGGAAAAGTATTAATCCTACCGTAATTCTGAAGACATTGTGTGGGTCCAGAGATTTCAGTCTACAAACTGACCAAAAATGGTGACTCTAGCTATAAAAATGTGGCCGTGAGGGCGAGTTTAAAATGTTTTTTGGTCTTAAAAAAACGGCTGCCTCACACTCTAGTTTTTCAGTTGCTCCACTCTAGAAGGCTGGATTTTGCTAAAACTTTGTGGCGCTTCAGGTCTGATTATACAAAAACCGTAGCAGTTATCAACATGCCGTCTTCAGTTTTATGCAGACGAAGGATTTATCTACAAACTGAGCTTTAAACTGTTTTTCTACGTGAATGTATGGCGACACAGTGAAGCGCTGTTTTTTATGCTTTTTTTTCCTCTCCCCATTCATTTCCTATGGGATTTTTTTTGCGACGTTTTCGCTAATAATTCGCAAACCTTCGGACTAATGAGAAAGTTTTATACAAGCACACATCACCCCATTGGTCCGGACGCGTGTGCCAACTTTGGGCCTGATCCGACAAACCGTGCGGGACTAGTTACGCGCCGAAGTTTCGGTGGCGAGGAGAACTATAAGCTTGTATAATAATACGCGGAATAAATATGTGCAATAGTAGTAGGTGGGCCATGCCTTCGGCATGTGGCCCCCCTAATAAATATGTGCAAAAGTAGTAGGTGGGCCATGCCTTCGGCATGTGGCCCCCCTAATAATACGCGGAATAAATATGTGCAATAGTAATAGGTGGGCCATGCCTTCGGCATGTGGCCCCCCTAATAAATATGTGCAATAGTAGTAGGTGGGCCATGCCTTCGGCATGTGGCCCCCCTAATAAATATGTGCAATAGTAATAGGTGGGCCATGCCTTCGGCATGTGGCCCCCCTAATAATAATACGCGGAATAAATATGTGCAATAGTAGTAGGTGGGCCATGCCTTCGGCATGTGGCCCCCCTAATAATAATACGCGGAATAAATATGTGCAATAGTAGTAGGTGGGCCATGCCTTCGGCATGTGGCCCCCCTAATAAATATGTGCAATAGTAGTAGGTGGGCCATGCCTTCGGCATGTGGCCCCCCAATAATACGCGGAATAAATATGTGAGATAGTAGTAGGTGGGCCATGCCTTCGGCATGTGGCCCCCCTAATAACCATTACTTTTCAGTTAAAGCGATTTCTTAAGAAAGTTTTATGTTGTTGCTTTGCAGATATTTATTGATCTTGCCTGTAATTCTTTTTTTAATTTTTTTAGCAACAGCTGTTCACTGTTTAGAAAAGTTTTTGGTCGACATGGATGTTAGTTTGGATTTATTCAGCATGTTTGGCTCAGCCTCTTATAAGTTTCATTTGGCAATTACAGTCAAAGCTATAACTAAAACCTTGCATAAAAATGTTATTCATTTAGTTAAGTGACTAGTCTAGAATAAACTTTTTTATAAGAAATGTGTCCAGAAGCTGCTCACCGTGAGTAATATACAGCACACTACCACAAACCTCAGACTTACTGTCTCTAATTGCAGAGGGGATCTAGTTACCCTTTGGCCAAGCAGAACTCATGTTCATCACCATTCTGCCACCTTGTATAACGGTCAAAGTGGGTTTGGACTCAAGCTTCAAGGTAATTGTGATTTTAACTATGTTGTCTAAGTGTGATAAAACTGGGCCAGGCCATCTGAACTCTCATTTTACGTCAGACTTGCATTTTAAGTGAGGTTGGTGCGTGCTTGGAGCAGCTCTAGACTATAAACAAGAGATCCAGCAATCCCCAGAGTTTCACCTCCACAGCACACGAAAATGTCTGAAACAATTACATATTTTTTCTGCTATGGTTTCAAAGGAAATTTAAAAGGTAACACAACTTTATCATTATCATTAAATAAGAGGTGGATTTCTTATTTTACTTTGGAAACATTCTGAGCTGTCATGTTTTTTTGGGCTATTCAATTTGCAAATAAATGGGAAAATATTTCAGTGGATTTTTTTTCATACGTTATTCTGATTTTACATTAAAGTGTTCACTTATTATTTAGAATAAGTGAACTTATTATTCAGAAAATGTGTCTCGCAGCATAATAAGCTGGCAAAAACAGGAGTATACAATAAGATCAATGCTGGTTGTTTCTCATGTGGTGGCTTCACTGCCAGGCCTAGGCCTCTGCTATTGTGCATGTTTGGCTGACTGTCATGGCTTACTGGGCCACCTAAATGGGACAGAGCCATCATTAACATTAATAGTTACACCTGACAGGTCAAACTTACTGCTGTGGGAAACACCTATATTAGAGGCTGTGGTCATCTCCATTATGAGCTCACTCATTGATAGATCTAAAGGAATTACCCAACTCCATCCTGGTTTTCAATTGGTGAAAGAAAACAGATGCTTTTACAGGTGATAGAATTCAACTTAGAACATAAAGGAAAATATATATATTTTTTTAAATAGTTTTTTTAAAGAATAAACCAGTAAAAACAACTTTTACTATACTATTTTATTTGATATGTTTAGTATCAAATAAAGTAGATTTAGGAGTATGGATAATATTGCAAATCCCACATCTCACACAAACTGCCTTGATTGATTGATTAACCCTGGCTGATTGGTTCAGGTAAAATTGTTAATTGGAGTGTGACAGTGGTCTTCAGCAATCCAGTAAATGTTTTTGTTAAGCAAAAAACTCATATTTTACTGTTGACTGTTTCTACAACAAGTTTATCATCATGCACAAGACTAAGTTTTCTGTTTTTTTGGTAAAGCTATGCAAGAAAAGATTTTTGCATTCTCCAATTGTGTGACTGGATGTCTAAGTTTTAAAAACCTTTTCTGGGCATCTTTGAAAACCCCGGTATTTTCTTCAAATATTGGAGTCACCAGACATCCATAAATCAGGCATAGGCCAGTCCTGCTGACATTTTTATGGTGTGCATTTTGACAGTCAAAACTGCCATTGCTAAAAACATAAAAGGATTAATCTGGCTAAACAATGTAAAAGACTTTGTATGTGAGCCTGTGAAATTAAACAGCCTCTTCTGAACTAATTAGGATCTTTGGAGTACCCTCTGCCCAACCTTCAGTTTAAATCTTACAAAGACGCATTTTAATTCCATCATCTGTGTGACATCCTGGTCAAGGGTTGAACAAATGCTCTGTTTAAATTCATGGCTTGCGTCCTCCGAAGGCCAGATTCAAAGGCCGATTACATCATAGCGCGGCGCAGAGGTCTTATCGGATTCCAAGAATCCTCGTTATGCGGCCTACAAATGTGTCCTTCTTTTTGCAGGATGGGTCTGATGTATCCTCACTATCCTTGGATATCCCGTGATTCATTGCGGGACCAAGCAAGCCAACTGTCCAGGTAGACCGAGTCCTTCAAAGACGCAGCCCATGAACTCGAACAGAGCCAAAGGTTATTAAGAAGATGCATTCCGATGTAGCTGGCAGCTTATTTATAAAAACGTGCAGCAAAAAAAGATGTTCCCACTGCTAAACTTATAACCACCACAATTAAAACCAAGTACACTAATCCAATTCTGTGCTACCAACCAGTTAAATTCTCACTGTTTAAATAAAATCAGGTTTCTTTTCCCTCTCCTCACCTCAGCTTTCTACAGGGAGTCATAAATATTTTGCTCCTGGCATAGAGGTAATTAAGGTCATTTTAACTAATATAATGCACAGGTTGACAGTTCTAAACCATGATAAGATAATACTTAACATACATGTGTTAATTTAAACCAAAATGTTAAAGCAAATTTTCTGTAGAAATGCAAACAAATCGTTCGCAGAATAATAAATGTTTACAGATTATAGAAAAGATTAGCTATGTCTACAGTAAACAAAAAATGATGTGAAGTGAAGACAATCTGATCCCTGAGCAAAAACTCTTGCCTGTTAGCCCCGCCTACCCTCCAATCATCCCTCTGTATTAAAGTGCTCTCTGCTTGTCTGCCTCCTTGTTGGTTCATCCACCTGCTTCCATTGCCATGCTGGTTTTCCCTATATTTTTTCCCTACACCAGTGTGTTGAACTTGCTAGAACCCTCACAATGTGACAATTTGGATATGGACAGGAACATTAACCAAGTAACATGATTAGATCACAGAGACAACCACTTCATCCATGTAGCTAACTTTAGTATACTGTATGGGTATGTAATTAGTTCACTGAATAAAACACAACATTCATATTCAAAATGTAGCATACTGAATTATGAAAAATATATTTCCCATATAAAAGCAGCTTTCATTTGCACTGTTGAGAAATTCTGATGAAAATCCTGATAAAAAAGGTGATCTAACACGGCCATTTGCTCCTGATGTTTTAAGGTCAGAGGAAGTGTTTTCACAACAAATGATGAAAAACACAGTGTTGTTCAGGCCAGGAATTTGTAGTTTGCTGTTTTTTTCTAAAACATTTAGAGCTTGATTTGAAAAGGAAAGCTTCGTTGGAAATTCCTGCACAGAAGAGATTGGATTGACAGAGCTGGACACAGCGAGCAGAATATTTAATAAACGACTGTTACAGCGTCTGTGCATGAAACCAGCTGAAGACAAATTGGCTGGAGGTTTTGGGACAGAATAGGGAGATCACGTAAATGATCATTAGCGGGATCTCAGAAGGCCAGTTTAAAGTTGCTCAGCTGCTCAGTCATCACGCCTTGATACTGTGCTGTTGTTCACATCTATTCACTGCCTTGTGCATCATTACTTTTGTGTGTTTGAGTTCACCACATGCTGAATTACTTTAGGCTTGGATGTACTGAACCTGTTTCTCTGTGTCATGCAGCAGCTGTAATTGTATGTGACAATCAGTCCTCTCATGAGGTGCAGCTAAAAGTAAGTGAGGTTTATTTAAGCACATTTTGCATAGATTACAAACAAGGTAGGTCCAACTTAAAGGAATTACACTAGAGAACAAAATTCAGTTCATTTGATCACAATTTATTTATTTAACAAAATATCCTTGATTTAAATTTTTTAAATAGATTTTTCATATTTAAATAAATTCCCTAATGAAGGAGTTACATAAGAAAGGGTACCTTAACGAAAGTATTACATAAAAAGGGTATCTTAACAAAAGTACAGAATCTTTTATTAACCCTCGGACTAAGGTCATTCTGAGAACTATAACTTGTTTCAGTGACCAGGATGATCAAAATGTTTGATAACTAAAAATAAGAGAACATTTCACTCATATAAGTTATACATGTGATTAAAAAAGTTATGACATCATTACAAATCAACATTTAGGCCACTATTTTAAAATGTATATAAACAACTGTAACTGAGGAAATAATTGATATCATGTTAATGCTTATTTCTGCATTCTTTATCCTTTTCATTTCTATTTGTTCAAATGTAGCTTCAAATCTAATGTCATTTAATGGTTGCCTACCTTTGTTGAATATTAGAGAAATTTCAGGGCACAGAAAAGCAGTTTTAGTTTGTGACTCTAAATGATAAACATTTATTCAAATATTCTGCATGCAATATTTTGGTACAAATGCATATTTTAAGACATATTTTGAAATTTCTACTCTACCTGATTTCTCACAGATTTTGGGGTAAAAAAAAATGGAGCCTTCGCCTTGGAGCAGATGTGTTAGGTAAAAAAATCTGAGCTGCCATGTGGCTGTGTAATGGAAATATTCTCTTAGAGCAAATAGGTTTAATTTTTAGGTGGTGGGAAGAAAATGACACAAGTGTTATCCAGATCGACGCCTTTAAGATCATCATAATGTGTCATAATTTCCAAGCATTATCTATATCTATTGTTCAAGATGTGACCTTTCCTGTTTCCTCCTCTGACCTTTTGAATCAGATGAGTCAAATACACACAGATATAATCACATATTTAATATCTCTCCACACGTTTAAAGCTCGTCAATGTATTTGTAGTTACAGTATTCCTATGACTACTAGAGCACGCTTAATAGTTTTTATTGTTGTCTGGGCAGCTACTCAACAGATCGAGAGAACCTCAGCTGCAATAATGAGAGAACAGCTTTTCATCAAAGCACTGTAGCTCAGATGCAGAGCCAGACAAACAACATGCCCGGCAGATCGTTTATTTCCACCACATTCCATTATTCCATGTAGTGTTGCGTATATCACAGAGGCTAACTGGCTGAGCCACCCAATGCACTTCCCTAACACAAAACATACTCAGGAAATCAGATATCAACCATGTGACCTGGAGATCTTTATCTTGCAAATTTCACATGAGCAGGTTATTTAATATCCATCAACTGACTCCTAAATCAAGCATAAACCCCTATAAAAAGCAGATTATGCATAGCATCTCTGCAAATCTTTCTACTTTTTGAAGCAATCAATGATCATAAATCTGTCGTAGCATATTCTATTTATTCTTGGATGGAAGTTTTATGGTTTCACTGTAAACGTTTGGATGATTCATAGTTATTCTGAGACTCTAGATCCCAGTAAAGTCAGGATTAATAACAATTGCCTAAGCAACTAGTTGCTGTTTTTGGCATTTAGCAACAAGTCATTTGATATTTTTACTGCCACATAACTTTTCTGTTGCTCTTGTTTTGTTTAAAAGCAAAATTGGAGGATTTATCTCAGCAGGGACTGATTGTCTTTTTCCATCTTGATTTTTTTGGAAGCTTTGCTAAAGAGCAAAATAAAAATAATGTTTGCATCTATTATAAGTAGAGAGGGAAGGTCTAATCTAAACCATGTATAGTGCTGATTCAGGCCTTATAGGACAGAAATGAACCTGTTAAAACACTCAGACTTTGTTTCTATTCAAACACTTTCTCTGCATTTTCTCTCCTGATCTCCATTCTCTGAGATGACACTGTCATATTTTCAAACATCTCTTTCTCTCTCACTCAGCTGGCATCAATACACTTTCCTTCATTTCCCGGTTTCTGTTTTGTTAAGGACCACACAGAGGGATGACATGTTGGAGGCAGATCCAGGCTGGGTGGCCCGGCTGCAGGAAAGATGTGGGTGACAGGATCAGCCTTCAACAGACTATGGGAGTAATGCGTGTAGACAGTGTAAAACCAGTCCTTTGGAGACCTGGAGAAAGAGCAATGCTTGCAATTCTGAATAAATGCAGCTTGAAAACAGAATGCGGGGGTTCTGTTTGGGACTCTGGACTCTTATGCACTACTAATGTCTTTAAACATGCTTGGCAATAGAAGCAGGTCTGGATTATGGGACGTGAATTTCCCACCTGGTGTTAAAGAATTTTACCAATGAAAAGATGTAGAAATTAAGTTTGACTTAAGTGGAATTATATCATAAAATATATCTAATAAAGTATTCAGTCACATAACCTGATTAAAAAATATATATAAATTTCTCTGTTTCTTGCAGACCAGACTACCTGCATCCACTAGAGAAAGGTAATTCTTTAATTCAGACTTGAGACCCAACTTGGACTTTGAAAAATGCCTTCTGCATAGCTCTGTAAAAATTCCCCGAAATGCAAATTATACAAAACTTTGGTCAGCAAGAGTAACTTTGCCTAACTGGGACTGTCTAAAAATTCATAGAAAAATTGTTAAAGTCATAAACATTTTTTCTGTTTACCCCACTTTACTTTTAGATGAGACAATTAATCTCACTACAGGTGCATCATGTGTTTAGTTACTGGTGGACGGTACACAAATTAAGATCACTGGTACATCATGTTCATTCCTAGTTTCCCTTCTCTGAAAATAACATTCCAATGCATTTCTAGCAATTAATCAAAGAGCATGGCCACATTTATGAACCTTTATATTTTCTAAAAGATTTTGGTTTTGGTTCCTTTCATAGTTTTCTCTTTAACCAACCTGTGCACAAAATAAAAATGCCAAGAGTTAATAAATGATTGTAACATTATAGCAAATAAAGGCAAAGGGATTTTTTTCTTTAATATACGGATATATTTTAAATTTCTGTTCTTTAAATGAAGGGATCATTTCAAACCTCTGTATTTATGACAAGAAGTTTGAAACGTTTTTACAACTGAATGTTTGCCTAAGTAAAAATGATTAGCTGCTACAAATCTTTTGCAACCCTTAGCTATCTTGAAACATTTTGAGCTGTTTTGAAACAGTTAAAACTGTTACGAGATAGCTGCTCTCTTGATAATCAGCTTGTTGCATTTAGCAAGTACTTAACAAAACAAATGGGCCAAGTGTGTGTGTGTCAAAGCGGAAGAGGGGACTCCTAGGATGCTGGATTTTGTCAAGACTGAAAAGCTGCGGAGAAAATAGAGCAGAGGTGTCATGACAAACAGGTCCTGGATCCTGGTGGCCCCCACATTCTTCCTCTGGATGAAGAAGGACTCCCACTGGTTTATTTTGTTTTCTATCTTGTCTTAGCAAACCTTGTATTAATGAGAAGGAACAGTTCCAAGTTGAGATTTGCTCCCGACTTGTTTATTAATAATCTTTTACAGACAAGCAAACTCTTCATTTTTGTGTGTTGCCACGTCTGCAAAAATGTGCAATTTGTTGATACTTGCATAGTAAGATTATATAAAATCTTTATCAACATTACTGACCTTTTTACTTGAACCAAAAGTCCCATGAATGCAACTAGATATCTGTTTTGATGTTCTTAATTACATGACTTATGATTTTAGTAAATAAATCAATACTAAACATCTGACATAAAATACAGATAATTAAAAAAATAGATATATTACTTGTGCCTGTTTTTAAGTTTTCCATTCTTAGGTTGTGTTGTGTAAGAGTCCCAAAAAAATGGCCAGTATCAGATAAAGGCAAACAGAGTTAATTGAAAATGCAAAACATCTCTGACAAAATAAAAAACCAACATGTCATTCCCTGATTTTAGCAGATGAAACATAGTATTGAAAGCAACATGTCTTTGTCAGTCTGGAAAGGTTTATAAACCCGTTGCTAAAGCTTTGTGACTCTACCACACTGTAGAAATAGACATTATCCAAGATTAGGGAAAAGATGGAACAAACATAACTTTCCCTGGGGTGGCTGACCTACAAATATACTCCAAAAGTTAACTAATTACTCATCCAAGAGAGTACAAAAGAAAAGAACACTACCTTTAAAGCACATCAGGCCTATGTCTCAGACAAGGCCAGACATGATTCAACAAAAAAAAAAAGAGACTGAGTTTAAATGGCATCAAAGCATAGGCTCCTGGGTAAAACCAATAAAGGACTTCCACAACCTAATTATCCCTGTGACTTTTTTAAAACTGGTCTATTAATTGATTAAACAAAAGCAGAAACTTCTGGAGAGAAAAATCCTTGGAATACACATAGCGTCAGATTTACACAGCATTCCAGAAAAAGAACAGATTCAACAGTTTAATGGTATGGGGCTGTGTTTTTGCTTCTGGACCTTGACAGAGTACCATACATAGTTTGCAGAACCATGAATCTTTCTCTCTTGTTGAAAATTCTCAAGGAGAATCCATAATTAACAATTCGTGACTTAAATCTCAAGTATGATAATATTCTGAAAGACATCAGCCTTTTTATTGTCTGTGAAGTTCAAAGGTTCTTTAGGACAAAGTCATATCTGGACTTTGAGATTAATCTGGACAATCTGGAGGAATTTGCATGACAATAAACATGTCCTCCATGGATGGAAACTTAAAGGGCCTATATCAGGTAAATCAACTATTTGGAGGTATTAACTTTCTGTCTTATAATGATATTCCTTCATCAAAAGCATGCTCAAAGTCGTATTTCGCTTGATTGGTGCATGTTTGAGGATTTCATTTAAACTCTCTGAGAAGAAACCCCTTTCTGTCCTGGGAAAATAAGTGCCGATCACCATTTTACATAGGACAGTCATTACCCTCATTCTCCAGGAAGCACTTCTCTTGATCGTGCTGTGTCTAACAAATAAATAACATACTCACTTTGTCTGATCAATGAGTGGTGATGTGAGGCAGGGCTAAATCATTTCTGCTCAAAGTTGAGACATAATTAATTTTTTAGCAGTTGAATCTGCACAATGAAAGCAAGAATTCTTTTTTAAGCTTATGTCTAAGTTATGAGAACGTGTTTTGGGGCTGTGAGAGATATCTCACTTTTTTCACCTTTCCCAAAAGATTGATTATTGCTTGATGCATTTGTGAGATCCACACAGCATATGGTCAAAATTTTAAGCACCACTAACCAAGCTAAATGTGTGACATTTCTATTTGGAAATACATTTTGGACACTAAGTGACAGGCTCCTACTGACAATGTGTTTGCAAATATAAACATCTCTTGGCAACTTATGATTCAGCCCATAAATATCACTATGATGAACAGATAGAGGAAAAACTCTTTGACTTTGACTCTGTATTCTCTACTTCTACATGTTTATAGATGACCCAAATGCAGATGGAAGCAGAGATGGTTTCTTGCGGATTTAATGATGAGGGTGGTGGTAACAGAAGCATAAATCCAAAGGAGGAGTATATATGCCAAATAGAACAATAAATGGCGTAATCAGCTAATTGGGAGCAGGTGTGACAGAAGTCACTGGAAGGGAGCTATGGGGAAAGGAGAGAGGCACAAGGGGCCAACAGAGACTAACCAATAGTGATGGGTTACTAAGGCATCTTGATGCGTTTTGACACATTGACAAACTGTAGTCCACTTTGGTTCATTTATAGCTGCATCTGGATGACGTTATATGTTCATCAGAACTTTCTTCTAGGCAGAGTGCTCCATTGATAGGAAGAGGCAACAGCTGGCAGGGGGCTGTGCTGGAGGTAAGGGAGGATGAAAAACAGTCCTTCAAGGGGTAAATCAAAGCAGCTTTTTAAAAAAAAACTTGCTGCAGATAAAAACCTCTTCAGAGTAAGGGTGTGCAAAATAATCGTCATGACGATGCATCGCGATTCTAATTGTTGTGATCTACTGCATCGATTCTTGAAGGCAAGAATTGATTATAAAAAAAAAGAAATGAACAAATAAAATACATTAATGGTTGGCGCACATCAGCCAAATCAAGTGGAATACAACTTCCAGTCCAGCAGATGTCGCTGCGGATGTGTTGACGCCCGCTGCTTTGTGTCACAAGCATTTCTGGCCGTGGGATACTGCGACGAGTCATATGAAATAAAACATGGAGGACACTATGAAAATCGCCCCCCCGGTTCCATCACATTTCAAGTCAGATGCTTTTATGCATTTTGGCTTTAAAAACAAAGAAGGTAAAAACGAAATTGATATGACACACGTCATTTGCAAAAGGGGAAATATTCATTTGAATGTTTTCGTTTCATTGGTTTAAAGGACCACTGAGGCCATGTAAACGCCACTGATTATTCCTATTTTTTTATTTTAAGTTTGATGAATCCTAAGATCTTTTTGTCAGTGTGTCCACGCCAGTAATAGTAATATTTCTGTCCAGTATTTGTTTTCATGGCAACACCTCCAAAAGTCATTTCAATAAATAAAGCTATGTATGAATTCAGTTGCTTTAAGTTATGTATCAATTGAAGACACTGTCCAGATCATACACAGCCAGTCAGCCACTGGTAATGGCTGTATCTTTTTCTTACAGCGTTCAGTGAAAATATTGCAATGCATCGCAATATTTCAAGTATCGTGATGCATCGTGATAGAATCGCATCTTGGCATGTGAATCGTGATTCGAATCGAATCATGACCTTCCTTGCCAAACCCACCCCTACTTCAGAGGATTCCTTTCATCCTTTGTCAACATAATTTAAGCTTTATTCCATTCTGACCGAAAAAAAGCTTTGTCTCCTAGATATACATAAGCTTGTGCCCTTTATAAGTGGAAAAAGTCAATGTGGATGGCATTAAGAAATTAATGCTTTACTAAATGTTGCAGGGTTAAGATAAATTACAAAATAGGTTGAGTCTTGCTGCTCTGTGTGCTGCTCTGTTTAATCTGTGATTGTTTCACTGCTGTCCTGCACTGTTGACTCTAGTAACTGCTTCAGTGACAGAGCTGCACCCTGATATATATTCAAAGAAACATTTTATGTTTCACTGCGGTCTGTGTTGTCAGCCAGCAGTCAATTTATGTCCCAGACTTTCCCCTTTCCTATCATAAGAGAACATAACAGGATAGTTTTTAACAGGATAGATTTTAACCAAATTTCTCAACAGCTATTCATTTTGAGGCAAGGCATTTCTTTAAAACATATATTATCATTAATTGCTATTCCTCCATGCATATGTATGAATTTATAACAAGAGAAAAAGATGATAAATGTCAGGCTCAGAACAAAAGGACCCAGTATTCGAGGCAGAAAGACAGTCAGGTGTAACAAGACGTTTATTTAAGACAGAACTGCAGAGAACAGCATCGGTGCCTAAGGCAGGAACCTCTGCAGGGGGATAACACAGGTTAGTGACCACCTCTATCTGGTGGAAGATGGTAATGAGTGTGAGTCACTAACCTGGTCTTAGTTCAGTCCATGCCCGCGAGATGAGGTTGGTTCCGGTCGGCTGTCAACAAGAGACCCAGAAGGTGATGCATCAGAGGCTGGAGGACAGGCAGCACATCAGAATCGAGCAGACGAAGGATCAAGAAATCAAAAACACTCAGGAACGCTAAAAAGGTGGATCAAACGAACAGTAGTGAGAACTGGAAGGAGATAAGCAGGTAAGTGAAATGAGTAAGACCAGTCATTAGCGCCAAAATCATGACATCAAAAGCACTTTAAGTGTATTCAACATGGGCAAAGATAACACTGAGGACTGGAAGGGTGACACATTACCCCATATTTGTAGTGATTCCTTGCAGTCTTTTTTACCTTTATAAGGTCCAAGTTAAAAAATCCTGGTACTGTAAAACCCATAATTAATGTTGCTACATTTAAACAAATTTTCATTATATGGTGCACTGTCAGGCCGTATACTGGTGCGTTTAAATTGTACATGATTGCAGGAACCCTCCTTTTTCCTATTCCCTATTTAAAAAGGTGTCCTTTACAGTATTTATTGATGTTTACCTTTATTTTCGTTCATCACAAGCAATGTATCACTTGACAACGAATAAATACATTTTATTCCTCAAAGGGACACACACTGCAAGCATCTAGGAAACACTAAGGTTTTATAGATTTAATCCTTTATGTCTATCATTAGTGGATTAAAGGCAATGTAGTATGTAGTCTATGCTGGGTCATAAAGCCTCTGCAAACAGAGTTTGTGGTCCCAAAGACCCAACATATGTATATTGAATTTTATTCAGAAGTTTCTATGAATCCGTTACCAGCTGACCTGAGAGAGCGAGTAGGTCTATAAGGTAGCATGCCTATTCAGGGGTATAAAAGCAAGTAAAATAATTCTAAAATGTGTGGGCAGCCAGTGGAGTGAGTCTAAAATGGGGTAGATGTCCTCACACTTGCGTGTTCCAGTTAAAAGACGTGCTTCCGCATTTTGAACCATCTGGAGACGGGAGATGGAGGAGGCACTAAGTGGTAACAAAGGCATGGATTACCATTTCAAACTGTTGCCATGAAAGAATTTGCTTTATTTTAGCCAGCTGTCTCAAATGATTAAAAACATGATTTAACAACTGCCCTGTTGCACCATGTGATTTATTGACATCACATGGTACCTGTTTGGTTGCAAAACCTATTTATCCCCTGAAGAAACACAATTAGCATTTAAAAACAGTTTTTGCATTTATTAATTTTATTTCTGTCCAGTTTTAAAATGTATTTAATAATCTGAGACATTCAAGTCTGACAATAGGGTTCTATAACAGGGCAAATATGTTTTATGTCCCAGTGTATCAAACACTCAAAACATTTAGAGGAATGCAGACATTATGAAAGACAGGCATACAAAATTATATGACCTTGGTTTTAATAATGAAACTGCATAATTCATATGAGTTAACAAACTCAACATTTCAAACAAACTAAAGGAGATGTCAGGCTGCTGGTGTTTTATATAATACTATGAGCAGAATCCAGAGAGGTGTGACAAACTACAGCCTATAACACTTTATGGTGTTTGTGGTTTTGTGTGTCAAAGTGGAATAAAGCATGTTAACTTGCTCCATAGAGAGGGGAGGAGATGTAAAGAAACTTAAAAAAAACCTGCTGTCACAGGACAGATAAAGACACAATCAGCAGTTTGTGTGTGCGTTCCTAGGCACCAGCAGGCCATCAGGTGGTCCTTGGTACTCTCCAGTCACCAGCCTACCAACCTCGCCAGCGCTATTGTACAGAAAAGACGCTGCATGACTGATACAACAAAGGAAGATACACTGATCTTCTGAGACAAGCTCTACTCTCTGCATACTGCGCTAAAGGAAATGAGCTGATTCTCCTCAGCGGTCTGCATTTAAGCCTTGCTTTTAAAAATTGTAGATCTTAATCTATGAGCATCAGGGCAACAAATGCCTCAGGAGTTTGTGTTGCAAACCAAGTAGAAAGAAACTCAAAGAAACAGGGATTCACAACAGCAGAGGCTAATTGTTTGTTTTAAAAATCATTTGCTAACCACAAGCACATTATATTTCCTTACTTAAAGTAAAGCTCACAGGTCATATAGCACTGATAGGTGTTACATTTCTAGTGTACCCTTGAGTAGGGCACTTTGACTCACTTATCGCAACTTAATTCAATTGCTCCAATAAAACTATCCAGCTGCATAAGCACATTGTAGAACATGTGAAATCTAAAACACAGTGCATTTTTAATGCTCTCTGGATTATGCCTTCTGCTTTAGAGGACAATAAATAATTTTACACAGTAATTTAATGATTTAAAAGCTCAATATCTGTCACACTGTCAAGCGTCACCAAGCTAGGGGGAGGTGTTGGGCCCCTATGAGTCCATTAAAGTCCACTTTCCCAAATGGCAGAACGTGAGACCCCATTTGGGGTGGTAAGTTGAAGCTGTGAAAGCACAAATCTGTTGAAAAGTCTTTGGATTTTACACCTGTGTGTGACACAGGGGAGGTTCAGCAGCGAGTGGGAGAGCCGACCAGCTGTGCTCTCTTGTGGTGACTCTAGGGATAGCTGGAAAGTGGCGAAGATTTTACTAATTTTTGCTTTAAAGACATTTAAAATGGCAGAAAATAAGAATGGCTGATTTAACCTGGCGCTTTTTAAGTTGGTTTTTTTAAACTGGTGCTATGGTACTAATAAAACAACTTTATTTTAGAAAATGTTGAAGAGTACAATACAAACTTTGAACTATGAATGAAACATTCTAACCATCTGGAATAATTTTGTTCCATAATGCTCTGTAAAAAGGGAAATGTGGTGCAACCTCCAGTTTATTATCATGTGAGCTACTTAACTTACAATGCACTACTGATCATTTGTAGCCTATACCCATTTCTGAGATGAAACACAAACACATGAAAAGCAACTCTTTATACTGGAGGGGTTAATCAAGAGATAATAGGTTGATAGTTTATATATTTGTGAGCACTCATTGGTTTCTGATGATTTTTTTTTTACATCACAAAAATCCTCCTAGTTAATCTAAATATTCACATCCATAACAAAAGAAGGTTCCGGGTTTGATTCCTAGAATTTAAATGGAGTTTACCTGTTGTCCCAGTTTCTGGTGTATGTCTCTCTTTACTGCCCTGTGACAAAACTGGCAACGTGTCCAGGGCGTACCCCACCTCTCACCCATAGACTGTTGGGGATAGGCACTGGCCCCACCATGACCCTGACAGAATAAGCAGGTGAAGGTGGATGGATGGAATTAGTAATAACTAATTTAGAGGTTCTTCCACTACCTTTGTAGCCCTAAATAAGAAGTTTACACATTATTTGAAGTAGCAATCTGATGATAAGTAATTATTAACATACATAACTTTACTAGATTATTAATTTTTAACTAACTTTATACTAACTTTTTTAATCTAAGTTTTCATGTTTTCTACCTCTTTCTAGATCTACTGTGTATTTAGTGATCCTGACACTGAAAATAAAACCAGTGTTTTACAGATTTTGAAATTTGTTTTTTAATAAATCTTTGCACACTCAAACATTACATTTGTTGATTATGTAGTAAAGATACTTATATGCAGCCCACTGTGTCAAAAACATTCAGTAACCCTTTAATACTGCACCTAGTGATAAGCCAGGGGTGTCAATTCTTTGAGGACTGAGTTAAGTTCTACTTCAAAACAGCAGCATCAAATTGAAACAGTATACATTCGGTTTTTCAGAAACTGCAATGTTTCAGAGGTATATTAAAACGAAGGTTTACAAGTGCTTTCAGTGCTAGCAGGTATAAATGCTCATTCAACAACTATCTCCCATGGGTGGTCAGCCAGCCTCTCAGTGCAGGTCTGCACATCGTCCTCTCCATCATAGGGGGTAGGCCAACACATAGAGTGGCTTTCCTTTGTCTCCCGTGTCTTCAGCATTTGCTTCATCGGAGCTGATTACTGGAGACATTCCTTTCCCGTGCAGCCATAAATTCACCTGATGTGAAGCAGACCTGCATCCTGCACTTTTACTAAGGCATTGAAAAATTACGGGAGAAAATGTAATGTCTTCTTCAACAAAAAAAATTACTGAAACAATTGAATAAAAGTTTGGAATTAGTTCTTAGTGATAGCCACCCTCAAATGACATCACAAATACAAAAAAAATAAAGAACCAAACTTATTTTGTTTTTCACTCCAAAATTGCTCTTTTTTTTGTTTTGTTTTTACACATAATATAAAATAGCTGTTTTATATAAAAAATTATTCATTTGCTCTCCAGATTAGAGAAAATCTTTATTTATGACCCTATCATTGACAAAAGAATAGGTTAAAGCTTCCCTCCATCTGTTTGCAATCCCTGTGTAATGCCATCATCACCTGTTTCTACGGTCCCAGACACATCTGGCTTGCGTTACAACAGAAAAATTACATAAGGTGCATTTTTTTCCCCTTTCTTCTTCGCTTAAGTTTAGCATTTGACTAAAATCTCAGAAACAGTAAAAACAGCAAATTTAAGTCTAAGTCATTAGACATGAAGGAAAAATGTCAATATGATTTAAAATGTTAGGAATCTACAGATGCCCCTTCATGTTAAATACTTGAGTTTAGATACTTCATTAGGTTTGTTGAGGTATAAAGCCAGCTAAAATTAAAAAAAAAAGAAATTCAGTTGTGACATTCTCCAGATTTGGTTGTGAGAGAATCCAATAAAGCACAGTTTATGCACATATTAGCCACCTTTGAAAGTAAAGTCTGAGGGCACAATAATTCGCTGTGCAGACATTAAAATGTGCTCCAATTCAGAGACAAATCAGCATATTATGTTTAAGAACTTTGCTGGTTTTAGTCACTTAATATGTAATTCTTCTCTATAACAATAAATCTTCTAATTTGTAAAATGTAGTGCATGCATAATCTAAATGTTAATTTACAGTGTGTCAATTTTATTTCCTGTTTACTTGTACTCTTTTGGAGTTAATCTATTATGATAACAGGTGTTGTGAATAAAAATTAAATAAATAAATACTTGGCCTCTTACAGATTTTTTTTCTCTTCATTTTTATCAAGATGTATTTAAATGTCTGACTCAGATAACCCATGTTTTTTCTCAACCACATCTTTAGGAATTATTTTTTTATTTCCCAGACTGATTATTACCAGACCTGTAGAATAAAAAAAACAACGATCAACCAAGACTGAAGAGCTACTTAATCAGGAGGTCATTAAAGAATCCAAAACAACCTCAGTTTCACTTTTGCAAAAAAGCATCTTGATGATCCTTAAGCCCTTCATGAAAGTATTGGAGACCAAGGAGAAAAAAGTGTAACATTTTAACAAGTCTACATCCTCTTACAGTACATCTAGTTTAAAACTAGCTGATCATTTTCAGCAAAAGACAGTGATACTGATAATAAACCAGATGGTACGTTGATCTGAGTCATCTTGCTGTAAATGATGCTCTCTACCTGAAAAGAATATTTTCTTACCATCACTTTTGGGAGCTTCACTCCATGCTTGCTCTAGTAATGCTGCTGGAGAATGATTAGACTAACTTCTGAATGCTTTTAAATTAAGCTTTTGATGTGGTCAAATCAAACACCTACATTTTATTACTGTGCCCTTAACAGGCTTTTTATGTGCAAAATCTCTGAAGTATGGAATAATCAAAAAATAAACGTGATGAGAAAAATGGGTCCAAAATCCTTCACAGTGATGCATCAGTCTGATTGTCAGGTATTTGAAAAGGAGCTGCTGCTGCCAAGGGTGGAATAACGAGTTTGTAGGTAAAGGTGCAATTGTTTTTATTATTCAGTGCAGATGTTTAAACACATGTTTTGTATTCACTGATCTTTATCAAAATTGGACCACAGCAAAAAAGCAAAAACTATTCATAGTTCTGTAGTTCTGATAAGTATGCTAAGTATTAATGCATGCAAAAAATATAAGCTCTTTTCTAAATTTTACTACCTATTGTTTCAAAGGAAATTTGTGGTCACAGCTCAAAGGATAGTATACTATCAGAAAACTCCTGCCCAAGGAATTATATTTCCCTGCTTCATAACAGTCTGGAATTTGTGTATCCGTTCTGTCTCTCCCATGGACACCAGCTGTGCAGCTGGTGCGCACTGGAAACTGCAGTGAGCCTGTTGCCATGTGGGATTTTTAAGGCAGATCTCCCATGTCCGTTTAAGGAACCAGTAATGTCATGCAATCGGGGCTTGTGTAATCATTGTGCAGATTCTGGAGGGTGATGTCAGAGGAAAAAGGAAACTAGCTAACTCCCAATTCAAGAGAGCAAAGGCTTGAAGCTAGCTGGGAGTGACCCAGACCTGCTTAAAGATTTTTCTTATTCTTTGTTTCCATATTGCTGACCTGAGAAAAATACTCACTTTATCCAAATAGGTTGAATGGACATGATGCAGAGTCTTTTGGCATATATGGTTATGAACAGTAATCTATCAGTAACAGAGTAATAACTGTCTTTCTGGGGTTAAAAGTAACATCTACAATAAATCAAAAGGCTTTTGCATTAGTAAATGCAGCTCTTTTCATCACTAATGAATAATCAACACCACCTACTCATTTAATTAGAGATCATTATATGTCCACCGATAGGTCCTGTTTAATGGATCTTGTGGAGTGAAGGATCAAGACTGACTTTTTAATGCATCTGAAAGAGTTGCATGCAGCAAAAACAGACCAATCAAAAAAAGCCCAGAAATATCACGGAAATCCTCCAACAAAGACTTAAACTGGGAACTTTCTGCTCCTTGTGTTGCCATGTTTACATAACCTCTTGAATAAACGTATATGTCGTATAATTTAAAGTTCTTTGTTGAAAGTATTCATATGCCTTTGGAACATTTTGTGAAATCAAAAACCTTCATGTTTTTATTACAATTCGATGTGACGGAGCCACACAGATGACCACAATAGGTGATCACAATAGAAAAATAATAAATCATTTTTTTGTCGCAATCTTGAGGTGTTTGGTTTTGTGCTTAATTTAGATCGATGTTAAATGTTTTTGTCGATGCTCATATGTCTGTTTCATGCTTTTCTGGATTTATCTTTTTTTGTTTTGTATTAGCAGCTTAAATTCTGAGTAACCCACTTTATGGAAATATTTTACATTAGGAACACCAAAAAGCAAGACAGCAACTTAAAATTTTACAAAGCTTTAACACAGAGAGGTAGAGTTTCTGCTGTAGCCCATAAGGGACTAGACATTGGAGAACATTTGCAGGAGGCACACATTGGGTATGCAAGTAATCGACTTATGATCACAGCATGTCTGCTGTGTGGAAATATTTATACTTAAAATAACAGTTTAAAACAAATGTATGAGTTTTAATGGCTCCGACTGATGATCTCTGGAAAGACCTGGAAATAAATAAAGTTTACAATTCACCTTCATTCTAAACTTTTTTCAGCTTTTGCAATTCAGAAAGTGTGTTAAGATCGTATAAATGTACCCCAATGCTAATGCAGCGGTAACTACAGTGAAAGGTAGTTTTACATGGTACTGGCATTGGGGGGAAATGCAATTTCACAGCCCAGTTTTAAATGTAGCTTTGTATAAATTGTTTGTCCCATTTCATAACAGCTATATATATCACATACAATTGCAACAAAAATATTATTTTTACTTGTAATGTGAGATGATTGGAGAAGGTTTAGGGATGTAAATATAGCAAAGACTTGTCACTGACTGAAATAAAGTTTATACTAAATAGAATAAAGTTTATAATTTGCACTGCTTTTTAAGTTTTGAACAGTCTCTTCATAAACCAAATATCAAGAACAAGCCACTCTCAGAGACTTGCAAAATAAACAGATACTTTTGCACCCACTGAGCAGCCCATAAATATTAAACCCATTTGTGTGACTAATGTTTCTTCTCATACGCCTTATCTTATGAGGAGGTTTATGATAATTAAAATGTCTTTTCACTATAACTGAGGTGCAGCTGTGATCTGTTGCACTATGTGCAAGTTATTGCTCCAACAACCAACTGTTATGATTCCTATTTCTTGTTACTCTGAGTTTTCTGTTATCAGTTGTTTTGTTTTTATTTTCCATTATCTTCAAGCATTCTTTAGTTACTCTCTGTTGCCCCCTTGTGATTGTTTTCTTTTCCCTTGGATTCCCTCTTGCCAGTTCCACCCACACCTGCTCCCCATTCAGCTCGTTAGTCCTTCCTTTGTTTGGTTTTCCTTAAATACTCCACCTCTGCAGTCACTCAGTGCTGGTTCCTTCTTGTTGCTCTGTTGTCTACTCTGCTCGTCTCTCCCTGGCTCCTCAGACTCGTCTTTACCCTGTTGTCTCCATGATTTTGGTATGTTTTATATTTTTTAGTTGGATTTCTGGATTTCTGCCTCTGCTGCCTTTTGGTCTTCAATTAAACCTTTCAGAACACATCCCTGCTTCAGTTGTCTCTGCATCTGGGTCCTCAAAGCAACCTCACCACCCATTGCTGACACCAACACTGGTCTGTTGACAGAACAAGGTTTGGCCTGGCTGCATGTTTATCACAATGAGACATTTTATTACATGCAAAACAGCATTAAAAGGCTTTAAAATACAACATCAGCTGAAAAAAAGGGCCTTCTAACAGGAACGATTTATTTGCATAGGACAAATGGAGAGGCAAGGCAAGGCGATTATATTTGTATCACAATTCAGTACATGGGCAATTCAAAGTGCTTTACATGAACTAGATAATAAAATAGAAGAAAAATAAACAGAATAAAATCAAAAACATTTGGCTATTGGCTTTTGGCTATTTTTCTTCCTTTAATCCAACAAAATCCATTGCAGGAAGTAAGTGTGGCCTTTTATATTGCATTTACCTTAATACTATTAGATTTACCACATAAAAAACATAATCAGAACCTGTAAAACTAAAATAAACTTTGATCAGGCATGTCAGGTGTCCTTTTAACGCATCTTTTCCTGTCTTAGCAGGAAAAGACACTAATCAAGTATAACTACAGTCACATCAAACTAATGTTTTATGATGAAATTTATAGCTGCAGTGGCACTATCTCATTTAAGACCTGACAGCACAAATGAATAAAGTGAATAGTTCCAAATTAAATCTGGCACGCCATGGATAACTCATTGATCACCAAGCGATTCTTTTCTTTAAAAAGTTATATCTCACAGGTTAAATCAGAGAAATCTGTGCTGCAAAATGTAACCTCTGAAGCTATTGAACAGACTGTGAGATTAGCATACAAATGTCTCCCATAGATCATCCTACTGAGCATAGGGTAATGGCAGGTGAATGATACTTATCAAGCTTCATAAGTGGTCCTTCCAATAAATACATAGTCCAGGTCATTTGTATTGGGATTCAAGAGTTGATGGATATAGGCTTTCCACTTAACCTTGGAGTAATTCCAAGACATTGCTCGAATCATCTAATACATTATCTATCCCGTAACGGTTTGACCGGTCTTTAAGGATATCACTTTATAATGTCAAATGTGTTTCATGAGACATATATAACTAAAGGTGTTAAGGCCTTATGAATCATTTGGATGTACTAATGACAGAGTACAGGTTTTTGTTTTAAAGAGATTCCTCTTGAATTTGCTTTTTATAGTGTCACAGCTATATTTCTGCTATTTCTATGTACTTAAGCTTTGTTGAGTTAGGCATTCTACAATGAATGACAACAGTGCAGTGAGCCTAATATTTACTCCTGAGAAGTCACTGAAATATGCCTGATCTGCATTAGGTTTACACCTGAATTCTAAGGAAGATCATGTAATTCTGGTTGAAGCCTGGCTCTCATTTTGTTTCTAACAATTGACCCTGACCTTGTCTGCCATCATTACATCTGAAGATATTCACTCCCCGTATTTCTCAGGAGGGGTAAAGTTAGTGGTTTTCATGTAAATATTTAAAATACATACGCACTTGAACTTACCATTAAAATTATACCTGTTTCGAACTCAAAACATGTTTATTCTCTCTGACATTTCTCCTTAGGTACAATTTAAGGAAAGAAAATAACACCTCAAATGCGGTTTTAGCATCTGTCTTTGTCCAAAGTAATTATGAGTGAATAAAGACCAGGGAAGATTAAGTTTTACCAGGGAAGATTAAGTTTTACATATTCAAACAAACTGAGTTTGTTTGAATATTTTGGTAAAGTCTCACCCTGTTGCATCCCTAAGTTGCTAGTGTCAAAATAATTTCTTGCATTTTCATCTTCCTGGACAAATAACCATAACCTTGTATTTGTTGTCTTTGCAATCAATAACGTTGTCACTCTTGTCCAACTTTAGGTTTTATTGGCTGCCTTAAGCTGAGTTTCAGCTTTTAGACATTTCTCTCAATTTAGCCTGTATGTAATTAGTAAGGGAAATGCATTTAAAAAAAACAAATATTTTCTCTAAAGATTACCTTCAACCAACCTGTGTGTTATTGGAACACCTCTATTAAGACTTTACACACATTAAAAATGAAAGAAACATTTCTCTGGCTTCCTCACATTGATCCTTTTGATAACAATTTTCAGTTTAGCCCTTTTCCTCCACTGTTAAAACATGTTTCTTCAAGTCTTTCTGGAAAATATGCACAGTAACACACTTCCAAGACAAAGATCTCGATAGCAGCTATTTCCTGTAATGTTGAGCAGGCACGCCGTCTTCATTTTTACAGACATTAACTCACAACAGCATCACTGCGAGGAGTGTCTGCATTGCAGATCTGTTGGACCTGACTCTCACTATACTGGAATGAGAAGCATGTGCAAAAAAACTTGCAAAACATTTTAGTGAGAAGAATCAGACCTCTCACGCCCTCAACCCAGCAATGTTAAAATATTGCAGTCTGTGTTTGAAAGGGTTCTTCCTAAAAGGCATCTCAGTGAAATAAGAAGAGCTCATTTTTAACAAACACTGAACAGACACTGACAGCAGTTCCTTGTGAGTCATGTGAGAAAATACCCAAAGAGAACTGATGAAAGGAAAAGCAGCGTGGTCTTGCTGGAATATTAACTAAATCAATAAAGTTTTGGAAGGATAAGTGTACATCTGGACAAAGGGTGAATGTCCCTGTCAGTGTGTGGTCTTTTTAACAAGCTCATGTCCTGACTCTGGGGTTAGGCTTGTACACACTAAAAAAATGGGAATTTTAAAGGGTTCTCACCAAAACGTAAATCAGATCAAATGTCTTCTTATTTGCATCATTTTAGTAAATTACAAATTAATCATATATTCTTAAAAGAAAAAACCTAATCTATTTTATGGTCTCACACAATAAAAAAAGAACAACAATGTAATTTTTCTTTGCTATAAGAGATGATAGACATTAGATTAACAACTTAATCTACATTATGATGATTATATGTAAACCCATGAGATTCATAATCAATGAAATACCAGGAGATGAAAATATTTTGAAGAACAGAACTGACACTTCAAACCAAGATATCCGGTAAAATAAATAAGAGCGGATATCTTAAGGAATCAAACATTAATTATACTATTAAACAACTTAAAATCAAGCATTTTAGTTATAAAATGAACAGAAACATGCAATCCAATAAAGTACCAAGCAATGGCTAATAACTATAAATTACCGCCAAAATAAAACTTTTTTGATTACAGAAATATAAACTCCCTTTTGAAATAAATTAAATCAACATTTTACTTTGTCTGTCTTTAAGAGAAATCAAAATTGAAGAATAAAAAAAGGAAGAAAGGTGTTTTATCGTCTAGTTCTCACTTAAATCGATTAAAATTGTGAGCCTTAATCATCCTGCTTTCAGCACCAAAACCTAAAACATGCAACAGGAAAATGTTAGAAATGCTGTACCTGCCTAATGTGGTTTCCACCTTTGCAACAGTTCCTGCTCTAGGGATAAGGATGTTAGGAGGTTTATTTTGTATAAAAGTTTAATCATTTTACTATTAAGGTTTGAAGCCCCATTATATAAGTTTTTGGCACAAAGCAGAGAGAGCTTTCGCTGTCGGTCATAACAATCCCATACTGCATGGTGGGAAAACCAAAACAGTTTTGTAGTTTTGTCACAATACTGGTGAAGGTACAAGCTGATCAGTATTTTTTGATCTGGTTGCAAAAGTAAAAAAAAAAAAGTTTGGTCTGAGGCAGTGGACTCAGGTGCATAACAGGATTTACTTACTGAGAAAGAGTCACTAAGAGGAACTGATCCACCAATCACAAGCTGACTTAGATTGTTGGTGTCAACAAGGGGGATGAGGTGGCTTGAAGAACGAAGGCAGAGATACGTGAGGCAGAGGTGAGTTCTTGTAGGTTTAATGAAAAAACTGAGTCAATCATCCAAAAACACAAAAATACTGAGAACCAAAAAGCAAGCAAACATCAGAAAAACTCATGTGGGGTGTCAGAGATGGGGAAGCAACTAACAACAACAAGGAACCAGCACTGAGGAACTGCACATGCAGAGTATATTTGGATGACAGAATAAAGACTGGTGTAATAATCAACTGATATGGAGCAGGTGTGGATGGAAGTGACTAGAAGGGAGCTAAGTGAAAGGTGACAGGTACAAGGCGGCAAAAGAATGTAACTAAAGGCTGACTTAGATACAACACAAAATGGAAAATAAACGAAATATCAACAAAACTGAATTACTTAGTGAAAACTGAAAACTAAAAACTTAAACTCCCAAAAGGGGAGTGTCATAACAATTGAGCAAACATTTGTCACTTAATATTGGTTTCTGTATTTTTTAAACACATCTTTCAGAAAAGGAAATGTCTTTCCTTAAGCTCTCACTCAATAGAGTCTTTTCCCATCCCTTCCACATAAGTTATTATACATTAAGTTATTGTACTGCCAATAACTTAAACTGCTGTTCACTGCAGATCCGTTACTTTAAATAAAAAAATTTGAGAGTGTCATGGTTTTGGTTATGTTATGCTTTACTTTGCTCCTTGTTTTCTAGTTTTTATTGGTTCAATTCCTATTTTGTTGTAATTTCTAGATTTATTTTAGTTCTCATGTTGTCCTCTGTTGTTGCTGGTCCTGTCATCGCTGCAATCGTCTCCCCTCGTCTCTCCCTGGCTCCTTCTACATGTTTTCCCTTGATGTCTCCATGGTTCTGGTCTGTTACATTTTAGTTGGATTTTTGGACTGCCTTTGTTAACCATTTTTTCATTAAAACTACAAGTATTCACCTCAGCCTCTCTGCCTCTGCATTTGGGTCTTCCAAACCTCAACCAAGACTTGACAGAAGGAACCAACCAAGAACATGGACCCAGCAGAGCCCCCACAAATTAAGGGAAGTGAAATACTCATACTCCTCAGACAAGCCATAGACAGTCTAACCACCATCTCTCCACCCTGGGAACGGGTTGGAGCAGCAGATAATTTACTCATTCAACTCAATAACTATCCAGAACTCCGGACCTTCTTCCAACAAACAGGATACATAGACCAAATAAAATGGAACATACTGGAAACCAATGCAAAACTGTTCAATAAACCTTCACCACCCAGACCTCAACTCCGAGATGTACCTGAGCTTCCCTCAACCTCTGAACCTGCTCCTGCTCCTCCACCTTCTCCAGCCAGTTGTTTCCCCTTGCCTTCTGCTGCCTCCAGGCGTAGGAACCACCGCTGGGGAAAGAAAGTCACCACCTCTCCGGCGGGTCAGCCTGGCGCTGCCACCTCCTCTCCGGCGGGTCAGCCTTGCGCTGCCACATCCTCTCCGGCGGGTCAGCCTGACGCCACCTCCTCTCCGGCGGGACAGCCTGACACCACCTCTGCTCCTCCGGTGGGTCAGCCAGCTGCTAGCCTCAGTCCCCGTTTTAACCAGGTCAGTTTTTCCGGCAGTCCCAGTCAACATCTCCTTGACCAACAACTAGGTCCATCCGTAAAAGGACTCAAACCAGTTCCAAAACTCACTCCCCCCGCAGTCAGGGTTCCCCATATTCAAGAGTCAGATCTCTGGGACTTCTTCTATGGGGATAGGGAGGATCTGCTCCCTTTCCTTCCACCTCCATCAGCTCCCCGCCAGCCAGATCCCGGTTCAGAGCTCATTAGCGGTCAGGTTTCCCTAGCTCTAGAGCCCATTAGCGGTCCAGTTTCCCTAGCTCCAGAACCCATTAGCGGTCCAGTTTCCCCAGTGCCTGAGCCCATTAGCGGTCCAGTTTCCCCAGTGCCTGAGCCCATCAGCGGGGCAGTTTCCCCAGTGCCTGAGCCCGCTCTGAGCCGTCCAGTGACCCCTGAGCCCGCTCTGAGCCGTCCAGTGACCCCTGAGCCTGCTCTGAGCTGTCCAGTGACCTCTGAGCCCACTCTGAGCCGTCCAGTGACCCCAGAGCACTCCCATGAAGAGGTCTCACAGTTAAAGCCCATCGGGAGTCAGCCTCCAAGAGCCCTCTGCGGGCACTCCAAGCCGCCAAGAGCCCTCTGCAGGCGCTCCAAGCCTCCAAGAGCCCTCTGCGGGCGCTCCAAGCCTCCTCAGAGGCTGTACCTGAGCCTCAGTCGGCGGCCCTCTCGGAGGCTGTACCTGAGCCGCAGTCGGCGGCCCCCCTCGGAGGCTGTACAGTACCTGAGCCGAAGTCGGCGGCCCCTTCCGAGTCTGTTCCTGAGCCACAGTGGGCGGCCCCTTCCGAGTCTGTTCCTGAGCCGCAGTGGGCGGCCCCTTCCGAGTCTGTTACTGAGCCGCAGTGGGCGGCCCCCTCCATGGTGGTTCCTGTGCCGCAGTGGGCGGCCCCTTCCGAGTCTGTTCCTGAGCCGCAGTGGGCGGCCCCCTCCATGGTGGTTCCTGTGCCGCTGTGGGCGACCCCTTCCGAGGTTCCTGCAGCTGCGTTTGAGACGGCATCGCTGTCGGCCTCCTCCAGAGACCCTCCGTCGTCAGAGACGGATTTGCCGTCGGCCTCCTGAGCTTCTGCCCCGGCCTCCTGAGACTTTGATTCTCCTCCGCCCACCCTGGGTGGGTTGTTTTGTTTTTTGGACTCTGACTTTTGTTTTGTGTTTCTTGCCCTCCTTCCTGGTTCCCCCTCCGCCCACCCATTTTAGGGCGTCTGGGATCCGCCCTTAAGTGGGGGGTACTGTCATGGTTTTGGTTATGTTATGCTTTACTTTGCTCCTTGTTTTCTAGTTTTTATTGGTTCAATTCCTTTTTTGCTGTAATTTCTAGATTTATGTTAGTTCTCATTTTGTCCTCTGTTGTCGCTGCAATCGTCTCCCCTCGTCTCTCCCTGGCTCCTTCTACGTGTTTTCCCTTGATGTCTCCATGGTTCTGGTCTGTTACATTTTAGTTGGATTTTTGGACTGCCTTTGTTAACCATTTTTTCATTAAAACTACAAGTATTCACCTCAGCCTCTCTGCATCTGCATTTGGGTCCAAACCTCAACCAAGACTTGACAGAGAGATCATGCTGTCTATCTGCTTTGAATACTGTTCTGTTCTGAGTATTGACACTGACAGAAGAGAAAAGGTAAAAGTTATATGATTAATAAAGATTTACTTACTAAATCACAAAATAAAACAAGAGGATTGTGTTATCTAATGTCACATGACGTAATTACTCTCACTTCTCACTTGCTCCAAAGAAGCCCAAAGTTGAGACCAACTCAGCTAGACATTAAGGATTAAAAACTCAGGACTTTTTATTAAGAAACCTCCTGTCTCTAAGGTTAAATGTACTACCCTTTCCTCTTTTTATAAGTCATGACTGACACAGGTCTTCTAACACAATGGTGTGTCTGAAGTAACCCAACATCAGAAGAATAAAAACTTCCTTTTTGTGGGGGTGTGAAATTTACTGTAGAAAAATATCAGCAATACAGGCACATCCAAGCTGACTTCTCTCCAATTTTGAGATTGCAAAATTTTTATTTTATAGGTTTCTTACCTGTGTGAACCTACCTACCAGGTAGATTGGGCAGACAGAACAACATAAATAAACAAATTTATAACTTCAAACCTTTTCTTTGTTATCAGTACAATATTGCTGAGATTATTAAGTGAATCGTTATAAATGACCTATGATATCATGATAATCTAGCCTTTATATTTTTACTCAAATTCTAAATAATATTGATCTTTATGCCTAATAAACATTATTTTAAAACTTGGGTTTTCATTAAAGCCCAGTCTTTCCATCTTCTAACAATATTCAAGTGGTTTGAAGATGCACTTATATGCAAAAGTATGCTAACCCCTAGGACACTTTTACATTTTCTCACTTTGCAACCAAAAACTTTCAATTGCAATGGCCTTGGTGATATATCTAAATGTTTTAATGACAACATTTTCAAAAAAAAAAACTTATTTGATTCCTGCACCTAAGAAAGATTAAAACGAGGTTAAAAAATAAAATAATTCATAAAATTACTGCCTGTAGTTTGTGGATTTAAAAGCAAATAAAGAATTGAAAAAGGCTCTACTGCCCTCTCTGAGTAAATCCAACTACAGTCTTAATGCCATGGTTCAATCCCTTTCAAGTATGGAGTGCAGTTAATGAAACACTTGACAATATGGCTGTATTACTGCTTCCAATGAACGATCTTTTTCTCTGTCATAGCAGTGGCTTGTAATTGAGATGTGAGGGCAGTTTCACATAAATAAACAGGACTAGTTTATCTTTTGCAGCATGTTGATGTTCAAGATTGTTATTTTTATGTTAGAGTCTTATATATTAGATAATGTGTAATGAAAAATATAAAGAGGGTTCAATTACTTCTTTGATTGATTGACAGAACATTAAAACGGTACCATCTAATATAAGAAAAAAATAGAGTTTGCACAACACCTGTACATGCATTGGTTGGCAAGCTTCCTGCCACAGATGTCTCTAATTCACTTTTAGCTAATAGTGGGTGTGTTTGGCTGTTGGTCCAGCCTTGTCGCTGTGCAATTGTTCAGAGTTAGCTCCTGCCTTCCTTCATTTTGCTTAGATTGGGTCTCCTGTCAGCTCTACAGCCTTCTAGGCTTTAGCGTCTGGAACTCTCTGACTGCGTCCGCTGCATCTTGTCGGCCGAACGGCTGGAATCATCCTCGTTCTCTGGGCACGGACTAAAGTGTCAAACCAGGTTACTGACTCACGCATTCATAATCATCCTCCATCAGATTATCATGGTCACTAACCTGTGTTTCTCTCTTGTAGACCAGGGGTGTCAAAGGGGTTCCAGAAAGGGCCGTGTGGCTGCAGGTTTTCTTTTCAACCACACCAGACTCCAGTCATGAGTGCAATCTCAACCTGATGACTTGATGAAATAAATAAAGTCTGGTGTGCTATTTCTTGGTTGGAAAGAAAACCTGCAGCCCCATGGCCCTTTCTAGAACCACTTTAACAACCCTGCTGTAGAGGTTCCTTTCTTAGATGCCCTAGCTGCTGCAACTGCAGGTCTGCAGATCCGGCTTTTTGAGTTTTCCCACTGTCTGTCTTGCTTTGAATACTAGGTCCCTCTGTTCTGAGTCATTACAGTACTACAGTATCCTCTGCTGGGAAAACTCTATGTCACCTTAGATCACAATCGAACTTCTTGATGGAACGAAACCAAACTCCAAAGGTGAGATGACGTTTATCATTCTGAGCCATTAAAAATCCGACATTTAAATGCACTGTGTCAAAAGGTACGCAGCTCGTTTGATCAGATCAAACTGGTTGTGTTTTAGATCAGCTGGAAAAAAGAAGATCCTCTGTTTATAAAAATCATATGTATGATGGTTTTTATAGTATTCTTACTCCTAAAAAGAGAATCAGACTATATGTGAAGTAAAAACTTCACATATAGTCTGATTTCTATTGAATTTCTTTGTGTCAGCATTTAATCTATTAGTATTTATATGCTACTTAATGTTGTTAAATTGGCTCTATTTTAATAATTTCGTAACTCTACCACTCTTGCAACTATCAGAACTGGCTGTGGCACGGTGGCATGTTTATCCAAGCGAACTCATGATTTAGCATTGGGTAAATTACCGTTTCACAGACAGGTTGTTTTGGATAGCTTTATTCCATCTTAGCTGAAACTATTATATGAAACTTTTTTTTTGTATTTACTCTAGTCATCTTTGTCTCATATTAAAACGTATCGGATAAACTTGATATTTAAAACCAACAAAGAAAATTTTTTTTTATGGATTTCAATACTGGTTAAAAGCACTGTTGCAAATTTTAAATGACGTTTATAGTTAATTGGTCATATTGGTTTCATGTTACAGATTACATAAAAAAGGATTAAAGAAAGCATGACTTTGGGAGCAAATGTTAACACAGAGATCTAAATAAATGATGAAACACACTTTCACTCATTTTACAGGAAAAAAATGTTTTACTGAAAAAAAAACTACAGTCATTTTATAATTTTATACCATATGATTGTAGAAACATAAACACAGACATAGATGGACATCAATGATATCAGTTACAAAAGTTTAAAATACATCTACTCTGCTTTTCTTTTTAACAAGTGAGAGTAAAATGCTTTTTAAGAGTTTAACATCTTAATGCAGGTCAAAGGTTTACATACAGTGTTAGGTCATATGAGCTAATATATAAACAAAGACAATTAGCATTCAATTAAAATTCTGAATTAACATTTTATCTTTTCATGGCTGAAGCTGACAAAAAATATCAGTGGTCTTGAATGAGCTGGCATGCTCTTGCAAATTCTAACAAAGTAAATGACTCAAGTTTTTGACAATCATACCGCACAGCAAAAAGAAAAACCACCTCCCCACAGATAACAAGTAGCTAGTAAAGGGCTTATTGCAAGTGCAGCGACCGAGTCTCTGAGCATCCAGCACCTGGTGTGGGGAACGGTCGGGGGTCAGCGGCTGGGTAGGGTGGTGTTATTGGACCACGCAGTCAGAAAGGCCTCCCTAATCATCTCTGTGAGTGCTTTAGTGTCGTTAGTGGAGGAGGTATACCATATGAGCGCAATGGATATAGCTGTGGGGGAAACTGCTGACCGCTGGGCTAAGTTAATGGAAGAGACCACAGGCAGTGGGTGAATATGGCCTGAATTCAACCAGGGAGAGAGATTTAGTTTCGACGGTCGTTGTGGTCTGTTGCTGAGGACAGTGTGACGATGAAGTTGACACGGTCTCCTCTGGGTGAAGTGTTCGCCTCTAAGAGTTTTTGCAGACCATCTTCATTGTGATGGTCTTCTGTTCTGTGTACTCCCTTAGGCCACTTTCTCCTCTAAAACAGGAAACAGTAATAGCTTTGATTATGCAAGATAATATACACTCCTAGACCAGATGTTTACATGAAATATATACAAGACAAATAACCTTTTTAATACTTACTCTCTTAAATGTCATTAAATGGGTACACATTATTTTTGTAAGCTAATTGCTGCAAAAACAGGAAATACCTTTTTCTTTTTGTCTGTTTTTTTTTCTTTGAATTAAGTAAATGGTATAATTGCATTAAGAGGCTCCATACAATAGTTTGCAGAAATAATGCAATCTGTCTTTAAAAGTCTACCTGTTCCTCACAAATAAATAAATTGTAAAAACCCTGTATTTGTCTTTTTGCACACAGATCTGCTAACGCCCCTCTCTTTTTCTTTAAATGTAACAATAGCAATAGTACTGTATATATATATATTTTTTTTAAATAAATGCTGCTTTCTTTTCTATAGATTGTCAATGATTTTGCAATAGCAAACATTGCATTGGAAACGTTTCTTCAAATCCAAGCACAAGTATGGCTGCAATTTAACTCCATGCTGTGAATTAGCCTATAAAAGCTAAAGAAATATCTTTTCAATTGTTTGAATGAATAGTAAATTCATGCTAACTTCTGGCCTCCAACAACCTTTGTCAATATTAGACTGTAAGAACTACAACGTTGTTAAATGGTCTAAATAAAAATTGTTCTTAAACTGTACACTGTTGCAGATGCATAACATATTAAATACTAAAAATTTTTAAAGAGCTATTTGAGTTGAAGAAATGTTGTTTTGAAACACAAAGTCCATTTCAGAGATATTATGGCTAACCTGTGTACATAGGGAAGGCAAAATATATATATATTATACTTACAATTCACGTCCATTGCCAGACATTTTGTATCCTCCAAACGGACACTGTGTGCTCAGAGCATTGAAGCAGTTTATCCTGGGAAATACACAAAGCATTGATCAGTCTGATGCATTTGACTCCTATGGTTAGCTTCAAAGTTAAGTACAACATAAGCTGCATTAAGGAAGACAGCTCTGAAATATATCGCAGTCATCACTACAGGCTGTTTTTATAACCTGTTGAACCCCATCTAATAATCCTGGTGCTGCTCGAATGAGTTCAGTTACAACTGGCTGGGAAAGAACTGTTAAAATGATTTCGGATGAAGACAACTTAATTTAGGTAATACTAAAAGACACGCATTACTGCTGGTAAAATTTACAGAATTAAAGTTTTTCCTCTTAAATTAGTAAATGTTTTCATGTAGGTTTTGGGTATCAGACATACTTTGATAACATATGCTTAACGGTTATGTGAGTCTATGCTACATGAAAACTGAAGGACAAAGTTGTAATATAAATGTTTGTTCAGCTACCAGACCACGGAGGTAAAGGCAGCAAAACATTTCTGGCAGATGCTGTGTGTTAGCTGTACTTCTGCTATTACTCGTAACCATCTGAAGGTAATTACAAATGAAACCAAACAACCCTGAAAGAACTCAACAAGTGATTGTATAATTCCTGCATACACATCTGATTACACAGAATCTTGTTCTCACAAATTCCATCTCACATTTCTGTGAGTCTTGGGTGAAAAAAAAACAAAAAAAAACAGAGTGTGTAAAAATAGTTAGAGTGTGGTGTCAGTTTACAGGTTCTGGACGGCTGAAATGTTTAATTTTTCCCACATGAAAAATTGAGCTTTTTACAGAAAACCAAACTCACCACACAGTGCCGGCCTGCAAGGCTGTGGTTATGGTCATGGCTTTGTTGATGTCACTGGTGAAAACAGCGGCAACCAAACCATAGTCTGAGTTGTTGGCCCTTTCAATCACCTCTTCAATCGTTTTGAACTTCATTATTTGCTGGACTGGGCCAAAAATCTGCAGGCAGACAGAAAAAAATTCTCATTTCTAAAGAGAGAGGGCAAAGAAATATGTTATCAAAGAATACATTTGTATTTGTATTAGCAGTGTCACATCATAATGTATACATTATGATGTGACACTGCTAATTTAGGTATGTTCTGTACGGGATCTCATCAAATCTTGTTTTTATTTCTTTTTTCGTTCTAAACTTGAATTCATGGATGCTATATTTGGAGCTTTTCTAATAACACCCACTCTGACTATCAGTCAGTCATTTAAGTTGTCTAACATGTCATTCTTGAAGTCTCAAATCCCTTTACTGATATGTTAGGGACATTCCCAATGTAAGCATATGATCGTCAAATGTATGGAGCATAGAATAACCCTCTCTACCCTTCTCTGCACACTGTTGGTCAGACTGTGAAAGAGGGCTCCACTTTCTTTTGCTTACAATAAGGACAAATTTAGCTTTCTTTAATATACTTAAGGTTGGGAAAGAACCTCATCAGGTCATTGAATGCCATTTTTAATTTTGAAATAATTATTAATAATTTTAAAAGCTGTTAAGTAGTTTAAAAAAACACAACATACCATATATATATTTATATATATATATATATATTTTTTTTTTTCATCGTGTTTTGTTAAATTGTACATATAGAAGAAAAAGGTTCAAATAAGTTATTACTGAAATATGCTAATACTACTCCTAAAACTAATAATAATCATAATAATAACGCTTTATTACTCATATAAACATATTTTTGGAAAAAAGCAATGCTTTATGGACCTTATCCATATTATCTTGACTTTCTCTAATTTTTCTCTTGTAAAAACATAACTTACTTCAACACCTGCCGTCTCATATATTAACTTATATGTGTTGAAATGATTTGTAATTTTTCTTCTGTCTAATGTTTTACCTCTTCTCTGGCGATACGCATGTCGTCTGTCACGTTAGAGAACACGGTGGGTTCAATGAAGAACCCTTTGAGGCCCAGAGCTTTGCCTCCACACTCCAGCTTGGCACCTTCATTGATGCCGCTCTGGATGAACTCCAACACACGATTCTGCTGCTCCCGACTGATCTGCAGAGGTCGAAAATATTCAAATTCACACACATGATTAATCTGAATTCACCTGCATTGCACCAGTCCAAAAATTTGTCTTTAGATTTCATTGACTAACCAAAATAATAGGATATGCAGGGATTTGGACATAGAAAGCTAAATTTAACAGATTTAAAAAAAGATATAGGTAAAAAGGTAAAAGATTAAGCAAACTAGATTTCACCTGTGGACCCTGCTCAGTTGTAGGGTCAAAGGGGCTGCCGACTATCCTCCTTTTGGCTCGTTCCACGCTCCTTCGGACAAACTCATCATATATGGAATCCTCCACAAAAATGCGTGAACCTGCTGTACAGCATTGGCCTGCGTTGAAAAACACGCCCTGGTGGGCCTGTTCAACCGCCACATCCACTGTGAAGAAAAGACTTTTTAGCAAATCAATACATAAAAGAAGTGACTTTCTCATTAAGAGAAACTATTGACTATAAACAATCAACAATTGTTCTACTGCTGGAAATGTCGTAGGAAAGACATTTTTGCTGATGCTGTAGGCATCCTATGCAAATCCGACACCAACAGGACGGAAAGGGTTAATGGACCCCTTCTGATTTATTAGTTTCGGCTGAAGCACCCAACTGAGTCAGGGTCCATTCTCTTGATTTACAGGCCCCAGTGAGCCCCTCTCACGCCTGTTGAAAGCATTTGAAAATGTCTGCCCCCTTACTTTGGTTGGGCACCTCCAGGTTGCATAAAACGCATTCAACCAGAACTTTTCAAAGCACATTAAGGCTTTAAATCTTTTCAATGATATAAGGTAGTCTTTTATTTGAATAAAATGCTGACAGAGACAAATAGGCTTGTTAGATCATTAGAAAACAAAACATGATGTTTGCCCCTTTCATGTTGGACAAATTCTGTGATTGTTGTCTTTAACTTGCTGTAAATTACAGTGAAAAGCAATAAAAAAATACACACACATACACTTGCACAAACAGATAACATCACATAAATTAAATAATTTTGTTTCATTGCATAAAAGTGTTTCAGTTTTAGTAGCTCAATAAATATCGAATCCAGGGACTATCATCAGGGTTTGATATCCATTATTGCTAATGCATAAGCTGAGTTTTGTGATTTGTTTATCATATTTAATCCCTAATGAAAATGTCTTATCTAAAGGTAGAATATCACTGTCTCTAACAAAAAGTGTCTGCTGTCTGTTTCTTAACCTTTTCAGTATCTTAAGTTTCTAAGAAATCCATCTTCATCTTGGTTGGAGGATAAATAACGATGCATTAATTTGAGAGATTGTTGGGATTTATAAATATTTTTTGACAATGTTTGAGGAGGTTCAACCTAACCTTCCAAAGGCAATAAGTGGTAAAAATGTTAAATAGTTAAGAAAAAAATCTTAAAATGAGCTGATTTTTTCAGCTCTTTAATCTGACAGTGAACATTTGAATAAAAGCAGAAGAAAATATTGTTTCTTACTCTATTAAATGAACCCTTGCTTTAAATATTTTTGCTCTATCAGTCTTCTTTGTCTGCAGGACAAAACCTAATACCAGCTACACTATTCCACAAAGTTATATCATTCAGTGAGAGGGTTTTACAGTATTCCTCTTTGAAACATCTGTCTAGATTTTTCTGTCCAGTCAGTTCCAGCTGTTTTAAATATTCCCAATTTTACTTTGACTTTAGTCTTATTTGAATGACATTTTATTGTTTTCACACACTGAGGAGCAACAATGAGAGAGAATTACATATGAGAAACAACACCTTTAAGGGGAAAAAATGCATAAAGGTATTTAGTTACATTTTTCCCCCCAGCAATTTTTAGTGGAAAAAAGTGAATGGTCACTATGTATGAAAGTCTATTAAATCTAGAACTTTACTGTATAGATGAGGATCAGAAAGATGTAACAGCTGGATATGGTGGTGTGAGACATTGTCATAATGGTACACGTTTGGGCTAATAGTTATTTTTCACTGTGTTACACTGCCATAAAGAAAGAGTTAGAGATGTTGGTTCTTTTGTTTTAAGTTTGACTGGATACGGGAAGTGTGCGAGGCCATTCATAATACCATTGAGTGGCGATGTGAGAATAAAAAAGAAATTAATTTGCCTTTTCTAATGTGTTTTTAAAGCTTTGTAAGTTTCAGACGTTTTGAGGCTCCTCAAATAGCACCTAATTACTGTATGGCAGCAATATTTACAAGCAGCAGCTGGAAGAAGGCCATTACATATTCTAGATACAAGCACTTTGACTGCTTGGAAACTTACAGTCTGCATCTGCAAATATGATGTTGGGATTCTTCCCTCCCAGCTCCAGCGTTATTCTCTTCAGGTTACTCTTCCCCGCCGCCTCTTGGATTAGCTTGCCAACCTTGTGGAAAGAACAGATTCAAAGTTTACCAAGAGAGATAGGCTTGAAGCCAGTTTAGTAAATCATCCCAAGACACTGAATAAGTTGAAGAAGCTGCTTTGCTCCAAACAAGGAATGCAGCAGTCGGCCAGCTGCATGAAACATGAGTTCAGCAAACACAGAGCATGAATATCGATTACGGGTTTTTCGCAGACACCGGCAGGAAAACAAAATGATGTTTCAGCTTGGAACAGCATCTGATATGTAGCAAGGGGCAGGAAGAGGCAACCACAAGGTGTGTGGGTGGTGTCCTGTGATCCAGCCAACTGTGGGAAGTTTTGTTTGCTATGAAACTGGTCCAGTGTTCTGATATGAAAAACCAGTGGGGATTTGCCTGTGGCTTTTTTCCTTATCTTTCTATTATCATTGTTTCCTCTTCACTTCTTATCAGGAGAGATTATATCACATAACCAGCACTGGAGAACAATAAATAAAGCATTTAAGAGCTACATTCTTTGTTGAGAAAGCTTTGGGGAAAACCCTCTTTGGTCAGAAAACTCACATGCATAAATGATTTTAAAACCGCATGTTTAGTATTACAAGCAAAAGTTTTGTCATTTTACAGGTCATAATTTTAGGCTATACATTTTCACATACTTTAACTTGAGAATTGAATCCCGTGCTGGCTTTGCCAGTTGTTTTTATGCTGCAAACTGCTGTTATGGTTTGTTATTTAATTCTATTTATATATTGGCAAAGAACAATTTTCCTCTTTAAAGAGTTTAGGGTAAAAAAATAAATAAATCCGTATTTCTGAGACATTGCAAAGCAGACAGATAAGAAACCTTTAAAATCCTCCCATATTAGCTCCCTCACAATCCAACACCCCCTGGTAAGTACTCATCTTTCCTGTTACTCACAATCCCTGTTTTACTTTCCATAGAAACAGACAAGATTAAGTGGAAAAGTACCCACTCAGTGTCTAAACTAAAACACTCCAGCTCATGGAAAAGCATCATCTTCTTTCAGTATCTTTCTGCGCAAACTGATGATAAGAGAAAAGTTTAGCCCGGTTCTCAAGCTGCATAAAAACAACGCTTGCTTTGACTTTGTACTTTAAAAGATATATTGTCTGGCTTTGATCAGAAACATAAAGTGGCTGACTCAGTGGAGGTTTGCATTTGCTTATCCCAGAGTAAAGGAAAGCATGCTGGGTCTTTAGAGTCCTCTATGTAGAGTACTAGTGATACATGAGTCAGGATGAGTTTTTCCCTCTAAAATCCACCTGTAGTTCAAACTCTGTGAGGGGATGCTTGTGTCTTTCCCCATTTCTAATACAGCCCAGTGACTCATCGTCTGGGCATCAGCCGTCTCTGACAGTGACGCCTTTTTTGCACACTAATTGACTCCAGATAATATAAAAACAACAGGGAAAACAGTCAAAATAAACTGGGGCACTCGTAAAATGTGAACATATAATTAGGAAAAGATTTATGTTTCTGTGTTTATGTTGTCTTATCTTAATCAGACACAGTAAGAATATGATTTGCAGTATACTCAGAAAAATCCAAGATAATCTCCATTTAAGCTCTGCAAGGTCACATACTCATATAGATGATGAAGTTGTAACTTTTATTTTTACTATTTCTAAGTCTTTTTGAAAGTAATATATCTGATTACGTCTGAATAAAACAGGCCAATTACTTTGTAACTCAGCTTCAGGTTGTTTTCAGGTTTAATGTTTGTCAGGTAATTAATTAAACTGTTGCAGAAATTTGCAGATTACATTGTTGCAGATATTTAAAAAAAAATCTATATCAGTGTAAATAGTTTTTATGTAAACAAGAATCAAAATAGGAATCTAAACTAATGTAATCTAATCTGCTGACAGTTCCACCAGTACCGCTGCCTGCTCATGGGGCTTCATCTGGAAGAATGATTTCAGCAGTACTTTGGTCTATTCAGTCTAGCAGTACCTCATCTACAACACCTATCCCTTTCGCTTTAAATGCCGTTCTTCCACCATTTCCATTGCTCTAAACAGTCCTTCATATCGCCAATTGTTCATTAACTGGCTCCACTTGCTGCATCCAAGATTGATGTGAATGACCTTAAAATGTTCCTAAACTGAACGAATAACAACAATAAAATCATAATAGATGTATCCATATCACTTTCTTTGTGTCCTGTGGTTTGATAAACAATAAATAACCAATTAAAGAGAAGTATTGCCTATGTTGTATTTCAATGACCTCACCATGACTGATTGAAATAGCTCTAACCAATAGCAGCATGACCTACTTTGTGATTATTTGACTAATAATCAAGATGTAAATGGAATGGATGAAAATCTTTTAAAGATAGACTAATCTGTGGAACATGTTTTCAATGTACCAACATAGATAGGAAAATAATAGGAAACTGGGGTAAAATTTGGTTTTCCCCTGTTTTGTAATATTTGTCGTTGAAACAGTCCATAACAGCCCCTTTATCAGGAAACTCAGAAATGATGCGTGTTGTTGCCTTCAAAGAGTAATAAGACATTTAGCTAATTTACCTGGGGAAAAAAAGTTGCTCATATCCCCATTTCTCACCCATGCATTGGCATCTATCTGTTGTTACTGTTTTGTTAATCTGACTTATTAATAAATGACGTGATTTTGAAATCATGATTGATTTTCAGTCTTGATAGACATAGGCCAACATTGTGTCATTCCCATTAGGTAAATGGGGACGAAAAATACAAATATTGGCTTAAAAGAACAGCACCACATACTGTATTGGGAATTGGTTAGACTGATCCAGTCCAATTTTATTTGTAAAGCACTTATAAAACAAACACAGCTGACCAAAGTGATGTAGGTCTGTACCTGTATCTGTTGATCACTCATTTTTGCTCACAGTTAGTGACGTAACTGTAAGTCCCTTCCTGCAAGTAGATATGATCTATTTGGGTTGCAGCATAGATACCTATCAATGATTTAAATAAAATGCCAGTGCATCAATAACTGCAGCAATTTTGTCTTTGGTTAGCTAGATTTCAGTTTTAGCATTTCTCTATGTGGCTCCAAGCAGTGGAGTGTTATGTCTGAGCATGCAGAGGCTTATCAGATGTTGCTTACAGCTCAAACATACATGAATCAGAGGAGACATGGTTCATTTTCAAAGGTACTTCATAAACACATCGTTTTTGCATTGCTGTGAAGGATTAGAACAGAGAATGTAGTCAGGTGGACATGACAGATGTTTATAAATTATCTGCAGAGACGTTACTTGCTGTCTCTCTGATGTCTGCCGCAGGAATCTGTTCAGACCACAACACTCAACACCTAAAATGGTATTTCCTTTTGCTTTGCATTCACTGCTTTCCTGTTCTATAAAACAAATCGAGGTTTATCCGCTCTAGATCCAGTTAGATAAAGAAAAAAAGTTTTTAACATGGAAGAGAAAGCTGAAATTATTTGCACTATATATATATATATATATATATATAGTGCAAATAATTTATATATATTATAAATTATATATATATATATATATATATATATATATATATATATATATATATATATATATATATATATATATATATATATATATATATATATATATATATATATATATATATATATATATATATGCACTAAATCTCAAGGAAATATATTTTATACTATAAGAGGGAAAATACCAAACCATATATTTAAATACTCTGTATAAAACTATATGTACCCTGTATTTCCTCACTGTGTCACATTACATCAAAATACATTTTAGGTCAATAAAGGGTGCAAAAATATGATATTTACTAAATGCCAAAAAAAACTAACAATATAGTTTTTTCAAAACCTATTTTTACCATCTCCTTCATATTCACAACTTTATATGAATTAGGCAATTCCCTTAATTTGAGTTAGCTTTTTTAAAGCAACTCCCCACACAACCTTATAGCTTGACATTATGTGGAAGTTTTAAAAGAATCCTCAGAGATAGCAAAAGGAGAATAGTGGATCTCTATTTGTTTGGTTTATCCTAGGGAATGCTTTCCTGATTCCTGAAGGCACCACATTCATTTGGTCAAATAGTCAAATGCAAGCAAAAAGACCATGGGAATCTTCAGCCGACATACCTTTGAGAAAAAAGATTTTTTTTTTTTTTTTTTGTTTGTTCTAAAAATATGTTTTTTGGTTGAAAATGTGCTTCCAGTATAAACCAAAAATTACAATTTAGGAAACTTGTGAAGATGATGACTGAAGCTAAGAGAAATTTTCCAAAGAAAAATGTCCTGCCCTGATATGGACTGAAAGGCCAATCAGAGAGGAAGAAGCCATTTTCTTAAAGGTACAGTTAAAGAACAAAAGACAACTCCACTCATCTTTTTTGAGTGGCCTTAAGACTAATTGTTTAAACAATGACCATCATTATATTTGGAGGGAAAAAGGAGGGAACCTGCCAGTCTAAGGTCACCCTCCAAACTATGAGATAGAGAGAGGTAGCATCATAATGTTTGGTTGTTTTCTATAGAAGGGACTTTTGCACTTCACAAAATAGGTAGAATTGTTAGAAAAGATTACCATTACATTGTTGTTCCTAAAATAATGGTGAAAGTCTTTTTGTTTGTTTTTATTTTTAGTAAAAAACTAAAAAGTTCACAAAAAAAAGTCACATTCTTGACACAGACTATTATTAAAGTAGGGGTGGAAATGCATGATACACTCAACTGGTGATATTGTCCATTTTGCAAGCAGTGACCAGCAACATGAGGAGGTAATTTAGGCTAAAATGTAACTAATATTTTAGGAAGGTAACAATATAGAGATGTTGAAGCAAAATAGCAATTAGGAAGTAAAGGTTTAAACACAAATTGGTGTTCCAAATGGAAGATGACCAAAAGCACGTTGCCAGATTAGTTGTGTTTTAAACTGATTTTTAATTCTCTCTGCCTAAGTCTTCTTGTACTTAAAAAACGAACAATTTTAGTATTCCCAACTGTTGTATAAAAGAAATAATAGTTTACTAGTTTACTATCAGACAGCAAAAAACAATTATATGATTATTTTTATTCAGTGTATGTAAATATCTGGTTTTAACCAGATGTGCATCTGTGTAAGATAAAATCAAAGCCTCATCACAAGAATTAATGACATGTTATGCATCTTATGTAAGATCCCATTTGTTTGTTATTAGGACTACGCACACAACATCCTCTTATTACCCACTCTGCTCCTTATGCTCTGCACATGTTGGTCAGTGTGTCACTTGTTCCCTGTGACAAAAGCAAGCAAGCAGCAGCTGGAGATCTGAGAAATACAAACCTCAGTTGATCCCGTGAAAGCAACTTTGTCTATGCCCATGTGCGAAGCAATTGCAGCTCCTGCTGTTGGACCGTATCCTGGCAAAATATTGATGACTCCCGGTGGAAACCCAGCCTGTCAAAACAATATGAGAGGAAACAAGCTTTAGCGGAGATGACAGCAGAGCCAAGCAAAACCGTAGGCGTTGTGGGGGGAATCCAGACCCCACCCAACCTGTCTTTAACTAGGGACCAAGATCATAAGGAAGAGGGCTCCAGACAGATAGTCTCCTAAACAAAGAAGGCGCAGCTGAAGAGGACACACCGGAAAACGAGCAGATGTGGACACTTAGATTTGCACATAACTTAGTGGGACTGGATCGTAATATGAGCCTGCATCGTTCCTGTGCTGTTTAACTTACACATCTGTTTATTTTTATTTTGTTCAGACAGCTCAGTCTCAATCTTGATTCTTAAAAGCAGAAGAATATCTGCGCAAGTGCACTGTGCAATGCACTGCAACCCATTTAGCACACACTACTGGTTTAAAATGAAAAACACATTTGTTAGAGTTCTTAATCATACTTTCTGATGACTCAACTGTCTTAGCTGAACTGTTTGTATTACATTATGAGATAATACTTTAGATCTTTTATTTGGTATGTCAGCGTTCTCTTGTGACGTGTCAGCGTTTATATTTCACAAGTGTTCAGGTTAAATCTGTGAAATAACAAACAAGTATCCAAATTCCACTTCTCTAAAGCTAAGAAAATCACCTTGCTTTAAAGATAAAAGAAATGTTCACAACTGCGTAAAATGTTAAGTTTTTGAATATTGCCTCCAAGCAGCCAGACAAACCCATCGTTGATATAAAACCACACCTTTGATATTAGTTGTGGTTTTATTATTTTTTCTGAGTCAGGTCTCTATGATGGATTTGTTCTTCTTCAATTTAAATTTTTAGAGTCTAATTATAAAGTAAACTGAAATGACTCAATTCTTTTGTACAGTACTTTCATATGATGAAGTAATAATTTACTTTCTCCAAAAAAAACAACACTTATTTAAGCATCTAGAGTCACTTGTGGTGTAAAAGCTCCAATAGAAAGCAGCACTGACAAACTTCTATGACTATATTATTAGGAAATTGTAAATAAAACAATTATTAAGAACTGTTTTGATGTGCAGGGAGATAAACCTTTCTCTAAAATAGCAATTTTACGTGCAGGTAAAAGTTGGTCCAATGTAATCAATTCACTTTCTTCCATTTTCATGTTCTCATTCAGCACTCTCTGCTGCACTTTATGAAATGGAAATGTTAATTTCACTGCTAAGCTGCTGCTAATTTACTGTCTGAAAGCTTTTTACATAACGAAATTTCATTTTGTACACACTATGTGTATATAAAATGACAATAAAAATTGTCTTAGTCTAAGGAAGTCTAAGCATCAGACTTTCTTCTTACTATTCAGAGCAAGAGCTCGGCTGTAAACTACAACAGCTTTTCTTTAAAAAATGTATTATCCTTCCAAAGCTGTGGATCCTTACACTTCCTCGAAAATGGCCATGGGTCTTCTTAGTTACTCTGATCGATGCACCCACTGCCCAGCCTTTTTGTTTTGTTGTTAACCTAGACCTGCCTGCTGTGTTCACGAGGCTTTCTAAACAGCCTCTGAGGATTAACTATTCAGGCAACTTCTGAATTCATCCCTGGTATCAGAGTGAAAGGAAGTGAAAACATTTTGTATGGGCTACGTTTCAGGTTTTTATTTGTCTCTTATTTTGTAGATTATTCACAATAAACCCCAAAATAAGAAAAAAAAATCCAGAACTTCACTCTAAAGATGTAAGCAAAACAATATAGCATTGGGGAAATTCACAGGTAAAATTTGTGCTTTTAGCAAAAACAAAAAAACTATAAGTATGGCAGTGTTTGTGCTATTGAGTGTCTAAAAGATATACCTCCTTGGCGAGAGCAGCTATATAGAGGCAGGTGAGTGGCGTCTGCTCAGCTGGTTTTAGAACGACAGTGTTTCCACACGCCACCGCTGGGCCCAGCTTCCACGCAGTCATCATCAGAGGGAAGTTCCACTGTGCACAACAAGCACACAAGCCAGACAAATCAAGCAACTGACACGCTGGGTGGTCACAAGTCAAGTTCAATAACTCATTGCTCTTAAGTCACTTACTCTCATTTTCATTCTGTCTAAACAAAGTCAAGTGAGAAAATGTTCTCGGCACTGGTACAGTGCTTTTTCTTCCCACAGCATTCTGAGAAAGTCGGGAAATTGCAACACATGTGCAATAGAGCCGTATCGCTATACAACACGCAGGCCTGTGTTATTTCTGCCTTACAGAGGAACCCATGGGGCTGGGGGCAGAACCACATGCTTTCTGCACGCTTGCACAATCAGCAGTGTCTCCTTCATCCTTTCTCGTCATTCTCCCTCCCTGAAAGCCGAACACGTGAAATCCCTTCTCTTCTCATTTATCATTACTCAACCTCAATGGCATAGTCATTTTCGGGGGGGGGGGGGGGGGGGGGGGGGGGGGGGGGGGGGGGGGCTTTTTGAGTGGGTCTTACCAAAATAAACAATGACTGTCAGGGAATTACTGGAAAATCATGAACATAATCCAATAAACTGGCCAGTTTCTCTTTCATACTCAGCCAGGTCTTTCTTATCTGACTTTTCATTTTCGTTCTTGTACATGTCCCTTGAAGAAAGACTTATACTCACGGGGATAATTTGCCCACAAACTCCAATAGGCTCATATCTGGTGAATGTCATATACTCTCCATCTGTGAAAGATAACACAAGCAGACATACATAGTTACAAAAATTGTCCAGTCTGAGTTACTAATTTCCAAGTTTTGCTGAAAAGCTTGAAAAGTAACTCAAACACATGTTGAAAATTCACCATCCGACACCATTGGTGTTGTCAACTCTACATGCTAATTTGTAAATGAATCCATGCTGAACATTCCTGCTTCCTTTACCCTGGTGAGAGATTACGTTTCGAGCCCTGTGTGTGTGTGCGCTTTAGGTCATACAGATGGGTGTTATGCTGGAAAGGTTTGTTCATTCCTCTTGCATTAGCTGAGTAAAAGGAGGTTGTTACGGAGGGCGTGTCATGCTTGTTCACGCTCCACGAAAACAATCTTTATTGAGAAATGTGTGTATGAATCTAATACAACAGTGGTCAGCTGATTATTGCCTAATGTTGCACTTGGAAAGAAAGATCAGAGGAAGATGACAAGCCAAATATTTAGGGGTTGTTTCTTTTGTGGGAAACAGTAGAAGATTGTAAACAGCAGTGAAACTTCCCATATGCTCATTGTTTCATTTTATTCCAATAAGGGTGCTGGATCATTTTAAAGCCGTTTGCACAGTGAGCTGAGATTTTCAAGAGAAACTCAAGTGTCTGCGAGGCTTATGTGAAACTATGACGCTGACAATCGACTTGGATTTCAATTTGGAACGAGCGATGTAAACGATACCATACTGTGTAGCCAAAGGTGCTCTACATAATGACACTCCCTATTCATGTCATGCTGCCTCTGATACAAATTTAATACCACAAGCCTGGCTTAACAAACCAGACAAACAGAGGGGGCTGTTGATGGTGGGTGTACTGCAGCGTATCTTGACAGGTGAACAAACACGGCCGCTTACATCATGCAAGCTACAGGAATATCCCGGCTTATTTAATGTGAAAAGCCTACAAGAGGAAAGAAGCTCAGAGCACAGCCCTGGGAAGAAAGCACACCGCTGCCGGTCTGGCAGCAGTGAATAACAGAAGCTTTGAGAGGAACAATGCAGTGGTATCAACAGGTTTCTCATGTCCTCGCTCTCATTCTTTTTTTCTCCTTCCTGTTGAAATCGACAGCCGACCTCTTCAAAAAGCAAATTTAACTGTGTCAAGGGGACGAAACTGGTGGCTGCAACCTTAGAACAGTGAATGGATAACAAGGATTTTGATTATCCACCAATTTGTTTTCTTTCTTGGTATAAAAACACTGTTTATGTAAAATCTATCATAGCTAAATACTGAAATCTTGGAGCTAAAGAAATTCTAAAGAACCAAGAGCTAAGTGACAAATCCTGTTTAATTCTACTATAATTTTATTGGTTTGTATAACTTGTATTTAAGTAAATCTGATAAAGGTTAACATATCCATTCATCTATCTATCTATCTATCTATCTATCTATCTATCTATCTATCTATCTATCTATCTATCTATCTATCTATCTATCTATCTATCTATCTATCTATCTATCTATCTATCTATCTATCTATCTATCTATCTATCTATCTATCTATCCATGCATCCACCCATCCATATATTCATTCATGCATCAGAAGAGAAATCTGGGTAAAAATGTTCAAAATATTTTATATTTTAGGACAGTTGAACATAAAATGTAATGAATTATAGTTTGTTAAAAATTTGTTTAAGAATTTTCCTTTAATCCTAATGAATGTCTGACTGGCAATAACTTAAATCAGACCTTTTCTTTTGTATTACCTAAAAAGTCATACAATAGAAAAATTAGGTTAATAATGTTGTATATTGTATATTGCTAAAAAAAAGAAAAGATAACTCTCTTACATGTTTGTAGATGTTTAAGAACACCCAGACGGAAATTTGTGATAAAGAAATGGTACTAAATAAAAAAATCAAGTACCGGTAATTAATATTTTTGTATTTGACAGCTTTTCATATTTTACCACAAATAAGTGTTGATTATAATCCCAATCCTAACCACCATGTTCACCCCGAAAGAATCTCATTTTGGTCTCTAAATCAATCTTCATCAATCTTATTTCCATAAACGCTGCTGTCTTTACTCAAAGGAAGCTCCTACCCATCGGAATGGAGGTTCCATGGATCTTGTCTGCATATCCAGCAAAGTACCGTAGAGTCTTTATAGTTGCCTGGAGATCCACAAACAGGGTGGGCAGGAAAGGCTTCCCACTGTTCAGCGACTCAATAGTCTAGGTCAAGAAGAGGGAGAGATATTAGGAAAAATGTGATATAACCTTGTGAACTTCACATAATTCTGAACCAATTCATCCTTTACACTCACTCACTGGTGAAAAGTGACACCAAGATAACATTAAACTATAAAATACAGCCCCTCAGTTCTCTTTAAGGCAAAGCAAATATTTCTATTTGCAAAGATGAAAAAGGCAGGTTTTTTAGAGGAAATAAAAGGTGGAGGAGGAGTTAGGAAATAAAAATGGAAAGGTAGAAAATGATCAAATTTAAAACACTTTTTAGGAACCTAGTTAGCTTTTGCACCGATGAAAATCCAAGTTGTCATGCACTTACTGCTAAATAGACGCTATCTCGCTCTACCAAGTCAGCCAGTTTTGCCAGCAGTCGTCCTCTCTCAGATGCATCCATCCTTCTCCAGACCGAGCCCAAAGAAAAGGCAAGGCGAGCAGCCTGCGCAGCTTTATCAACGTCAGCCTGCAAGATTTAATAATCACAACATAAAAACCTTATTTCTTCCTTGATATTTGACCGTATTTCCAACCAAAGAATCCATATCAGTAAGGATTACTTCTTTTCCAGAAAGGGATTTGTTAAAGAAAATGAAATTCTTTAAATTTAGAAGTTTACACACAACATGAGCTTCTGATGAAGGTCTACTGTTGTTATTATGTTAGATTTTTTTATTTTTTTTTATTTTAATACTTTGGGTTTTTGTGGACTTACCTTATCAGCTTCCTGGACCTCACAGATCTGCTCTCCAGTTGCTGGGTTGTAGACAGGGAAGACCTTCCCACTAACTGAGTCATGCCACTCATTATTGATGAAAATCTGCAGGAAGATATGCGTTCACGTTTTAGCCACATTTTAAGCTCACATTCAAAGCTGATATATTACAACAATGAGTGGAAATAATGATTACATCTGTTGATATCAAACATTTATGTCACTTTAAGTAACCAGGCTGTAATACTATAGTGGCTGCAGCAGAGTCCTTGCAGTCTTTGAAAGACTAACAGCTCTTAGGCAGTAGGCCCAGCATGTCCAGCCTCTCATGTAAGCGATATGGGAGAATCTCTGGAAATCTGGACAGAGATTCCTGTGTGTCCAGCATTGCTCTCTGGGGAGTGCTCCACCATGCAGACAAAGGGGGTGGGTGAGTGTGAGACTTTGTGTGTGTAGGTGGGGTTGGAGGGGGATAAATCCCTATCTGACACAAGACCCCCAGCCACCCCCAAGCACAAAGACACACGTTTCACAACATCAGCGCTCATTTACGAGATCATAAACCACGTGCTGTGCTTGGTTTCTGTGAAGCGTTAAAGCAAGTCTTCCGTTAAACAACCGCCTGGGATTCCAAACAGGACATCTTCAATGTCTATAAAGAGCAAAAGAAAAATAAATGTTTAGACAATTGAAGAAAGTGAGAATTGTGTCAGCAAAGTAACAGAGAGAGAATTTTTGGGGTCGGAGATGAAAAGTACAACAAAATGCGAGGTGTGTCTGTTGAAAGAGACATGTTTAGATTCATTAGGAGGAGTGCTCACAGTCTGTTTTTAATGGCTGTCAGTCCTTCTGATAGATAGAGTGCAAGGAGAACATCTGCTGGCAAAGATCCCTCTGTGTATACATGTGCTCTAACCATCCTTTTCCTCTGATGCTCTGAGAACAAATCTGAGAGGCAGGGTTCAAGTATCCCACCGGCCTCAGTCCTGCTAAACTCTCCAACGTGTTTACCCCAATAAACACCCCCTGTTAAGTACTATTTAATTGGCTGTAAACTTTTTTTTTTTTTGCATAATCTCTCAGACTGTTATGACATATAGCTTACTGACTGAGTTATGCATGAATTGTTGAGATATTTCCAAAGTTAACATCCACCACACACAGAAACACACAGGTTGCGACTCATTGCTCGGTTCTAACATGTATTCCTCTATGCCTTCCCATCTGAGGCCACCTTTAATCTGCTGCTCATTAAGAGCACTTCATAAAATTGTCAGTAACTTTAAAGAGAAGAAGGCTTGCCGCAAAAAAACAAAAAGTCCTGCAGAGCACTGAATTAGTTTTTAAATTTATAGGGGCCACTGAAGTGGGGCGCCCTAAATCAGAGAAGCCCCCCTGACAGCCTCAACAGCCTGGGCAAGAATGCAGACCATGGGTAGCTTTATCCGTGGCGTAACCCCTCTCGTTGGATGCCACTAAAGGAGAGGGGATAAAGCACAAAAAAACGCTATGGAGCAGGCCCCACCTAAATCACGGCCAGAAAAGGACCACTGTCAGCTGCCGCTTGGCTCTGCCCTCTTGCTGAGCTCAGACTGGTGCTAGACTTTTGTCCCGGTTCCATTGAGGAACTTGATTAAGATGACAGGCCCGGGTTGTAAATCAACTCTCAAGGTTTCTTAAAATTACTTTTAGGATCGCTCGGACAGGGGGCAAAGAACACAAGGATGAAAAAACAAGTGCATGGGTGCACATTTTCAAATGACTAATGGTGTTTTCTTTTCCCTTTCCCTGCAGGGTCTTTGCTATCACTTCACATAATCACTTTGAGTTTATGAAAGTTCATCAAAAACTGCAGCAAAATATCTTCTTTAATCACAAAATATTAAAGTTTTTATTTAAAACAGTTTAAATAGTTCAGTTTTGTTCATTAGATTGAATAAGTATTGCAATAGAGTCTAAGCTGAGATATACAGAGCCGTGCAAAACTGATTATGACCTTTAAACTATTTCTACATGTTTTAAATATTAACTTAGGGTCTTTTTGGGAGAGTATTTTATCAGACAGGAAGACATGACTTACTGGTAGGAACATTTTATGTAAAATCTTCACAAATAAAATCTGAAACTGGTCAATTCTTTGAATAAAAACCTTGTACTATAAGTAAGCCTTACCAGACTGAAAATGTTTTCCATTCTTTTCAGTAAAATAGTAAAATAGTAACATGAAATGAATGGGCTTTGACATCGATTTAATTAGATCATTGTCTGGAATTTGATTTGGCAATTTTAGAACATCATTATACTTTGAACCATTTAATTGTTGCTTTGATTGGCCATTTGTAGCTTTCCATCCTCAATGGCCCTGTATTAAGTCATATTTTGAGCATTTTCCTATCCCAGCTAAAGAATAACTTTTATAGCAGCCCATGTCCTCTACCACATTTTAATGTGGAGATGATGTATGAAAGTCGATTTTAATAGTTTGATTTTGTTTTCCAGCAAAAACAGGGTTTTAATTGTTAATCAAAAAAGTCAATTTTGGTCTAAATTTCTGAGGCACATTGTTCCATATGATTGCTGTTATAAATACTGTATGTAGAATTTATCTCAGAATATTCTCCCAGTTGAGCTGTAGATTTCTGCAGCTCCTCCAGAGGGCCATGGTTTTTCTCCTGACAGAACAGCTTTTTAAAACTGAAATGACTAAAATTACAATCTATTTAAAGTGATCTATGAAGAAAATTGGTTACTAAGGTAAAATGGACTGGATAAAGATGATAACTAGACTGAAATAATATGTGATTTAGTTGCCATACTAACCAGAGAATAGCATTTGATGCTAAAGCTGCATCCGTCGGCTTAGAATCAGAAACATGCACATATACACAACTATGCAGATCGTTAGGAAGCTTAAGGTTACATGCTTGCTTAAGGACACTCCACTGAGCCACAGCTGACTCAATGAAAGTGACTCGTAATTTCAAAATGAAATGTTTGCATATGCATTTTAACAGCTTTGCATAGTTTTGTTTTTTCTTCACATTCATGCTGGCTTATTGGGAGAAATCCAAATGCGTTAAAGTTTGTAGGTATATCTAAAAAGGTTAAAGGTTAAAGAGTGTTAATACTTTTGCAAGGCACTGTGCGATGCACACCTGAGGTAGATGAGAGCATACAAGCCAAGAATGTCTGCACAGGTCACAGGGCAGCTGCAAATATTTAGCAGCGGCTGTGCTTTTTAGTGAAAGCTGTCAGTCATGTCACCTGCCTGAGCTTTATTTTGAGTTTAACCTAAAGATAGGATATGATGTAAATGTAAACACACATGTTTTAAAGTTATGCTTTTTTTGTCACTACAGTTTTAATCAGCTACAAATTGCTTCCTTGTGTAAAGATATTATTTTTGACAATGACTTTCCTTTAAAGAAAACCGTTGAGTAAAAGGTTTTCCTAACATTTTGCGACAATTATTTTTTTAAGTGCCCTGTAATAGGAAGTAGGTGAAGCCAAAATACTTTCTGCTGCCAGCGAAACATCTGTTTGGCTCTTTGTTTCTACACACTCAGATGCTAGCAGGCCAAAGGAATGTGTGAAGCCCCTTGTCTTTTTTTTCTTTAAAGCAGGGAGGATGGTGGCTGGATTAAGGACGTGTGTGTGTTTATGCATAACACCACGAGATCCCGCAGCCCAGACGTGTCCTACGGGCTCTGAAAACGGTTCGTCTGAGCAGGAAGTTTCATATCCTCCCCTATTGCAAGTCCTCTGTTTCCTTTCTACATCTGGGTGGGTTTCAAAAGTCATTATAATTACTACTGTTACAAGTGAGGAGAGCATGTGAAAGGGGTGAGCGGTCGGTGGTTCCTTTTTTTTTTTACTCTTCCTGGCTCTTTTCACATGTTTGACATCATGGAGCCTTCATGTTTTTCATTCATATTCCCAGAGACAATGCCATCCCGCACTCCTGCATTTTGGAGAGAACAACCCCTTTCCTTGCCTTTGACTTTTTTTTTTGCCACCATGTGTTTGAGTGATAAGATTATGTGACAAAAACATGGATTTATGCAGTACTAAGTTATGGCTGTTTTCATAACCTCCATGATTTTTATTGAGCATATGTCTGGTTGAATGAATATTTGAAACCATATATTATCAACACATCACAAAGGATACTATAATTTCAAGCATTATGATTCAGACGAAATGTTTTCTGTTGTAGGTCTGTCACAATGACCAGTATTTTTATTGCTACCAAAATGCCAAAATGTAGAGCAACATTTGTTTCGATATATATATATATATATATATATATATATATATATATATATATATATATATATATATATATATATATATATATATATATATATATATATATATATATATATATATATTCACGTTTCACAATAACTTACTGCAATAACAGCCAATTCCGTCTAACAGAACTATCATGGCTGAGTCAGGTCAATAGGCCACCTTGCTGACACAAACCTTTTCACCTGTGTCCACAAATCAAGCCCTGATTTCTTTGGTGCAGAAATTGAAGCTTTGAGGCGGTCACTCTGAAATATTAACTTTTTGTACTTTAAACCAAGTTGTAATTAATTAATCTGCTCATTGTCTATTTATAAATCCAGTTTGCATATTATCCTCATTTTATCTTCTTGTTCTTAGATCCTATAAATAGATTCTTTAATAATAAATTGTCCATGCCTAGGGGGGCTGCTCAGTGACACAGTGGGTAACACTGCCGCCTTGCAGCAAGAAGGTCCAGAAACATGACTGTTAGGTTAAATGGTTTCTCTAAATTTTCCTTAGGTGTGAGTGTGAATGGTTGTTTGTCCTGTTTGTCTCTGTGTTGCCCCGCGATGGACTGGCCACCTGTCCATGGAGTGCCCTGTCGGCTATAGCTGGAGATAGGCACCAGCACCCCTCGCGACCCCGCTGGTGATACGCGTGACAGAAAATGGATGGATGGATGGATTTGGAAACATTCATCTAGTGTTTTGATGTTGCTTTTGTCATAATGGCCTCTTCATCGCTGAGTGGCTTTTCAGCTCATGTTTGACCAAAACTCTTTTTGCTGTGGATGAAGACGATCTCTTTCAAACTTCCACCAGCATCTTTTAAGTTTTTTGCTTAATTGTCGGGTAGATAGGCCATTTTTGCTCCAAAATATGTAATTAAATATTTCACATGTAATTGTACTTCAGTGTACCTTTTGGACAGAATAGAAGTCGGTATTTATCTTACTGATATTCTGAATTGTTTTATTCAAGTTTTCGTTGATGTCACACAAAGAAGCAAATGGTTCACCTTCAATCAGCTCAATTTTTCTCACTTAACCATTATTAACATTTCTTTCACAGTCATGATATGGTGTTTATAACATGTTTTATGGCATAATATCTATTTTGTGTGTAAAATTATACATTTGAAGAAATCAGATGTAACTTAGATTTTTATCCTGATATTTTACAAATAGAAATACTTTGGTTAAACACAACTCACCATGAAATAAGAAAAGTTTAATCTAATTTAATGCTAGACAACAAAAGGGTTGTTTGTCTTTTTACCTGTTATGTAAAAATCTGCTTTCAACTGCTTTTTTACACTCTTTATAAATTCTGTTTGCATGTACCATGTATTGTAGAGCACACACAAAATATATTTTTCGTTATATTTAAATAACTGCAATAGCCTTATGTATAAAAATATAACTAAACCAATCAATTTTAAAGATGTTTTTAAAGTGAAGCAAAGGAAAAAATTTCCTTCAGTTATTATTTCTTGCATGAGGCTTTGAAGGGTTGATGAAGGAAAGAAAAACAACAGATTCATTTCAATGCATCAGCAATGAAAACTGACCTCCTTGCTCTAATTACTGAGGGTTTGACAGGTTTCCTGTGTACTTTACACTTCTTTAAAACTCAAGTCAAGGGAGTGTTAAAAGAAAATTTTTGCATAGTTTCACTCTGGGGACCAGTAGATGGAGAGGAAGTAATTTATAAAGAAATGTCATGCTCTTTCACAGACAAATAAGCACTTAGGAGGGCCGTTTTGTGTGTGCACTAAAGGAGGAGTTCAGAGCAACAGATTTATGAAGCCAAAGGTGTTTTCTTTTTGTTGTTATAATGACACCAGAAGGATTTACACATTGAGTAAAGAACAATGTGGAAGTTAGAGGGGTAACCTCCCTGTCACTGCTCTCCCTTCAACTGTGATTAAGAGACATGGGGACGTGATGCTGACGTCAGAGCTGAGATGGTAATTTACATTCGCTGCACAAGTGGGCATTTCACACTTAAGGAAACATTAATGGCGGTGCACACTTAGCCTGTCACAACTGAAGAGATGTGCGTTTTGGAGCTTTGCGCGCTTGTGAGATTGTATAAGCATCAGGAAGAAAGAAGGAAGAGAGAAGGCTCTTGCTGTGCCCGTCATGATAAATCATCTAGCTACGCCGTATCCTCTAACTTTGGACTCTGTTTGATCTTGATCGCTGTAAGATGGTGGTTTTGAAGTTAAAAACTCCAGGACTACAGGTCAGGCTCTGGCGAGGTGGGGCCACTAACCCACACAGTGAGGCAAGGTCATAATTTACACCCCAGTGGACAGCACCATAGCTTCAGGGAGCCCCAAGCCTCCATCTGTACTATCTCAATCAGTGACAGATTGATGGTGTCTCCTCTTCATGCAAACCAAAGAGGATCTCTCCGCATTAACTGCTTTACAAATAGACAAGTTCTCAGCAGGAAGAATCAGAGCAGGTTCCTGTGGTAAAAGTGGGCATTTATGTCACCGTGAGCAATGCAAACAAAAAAAGTATAACATCTGATTAGATTAGGAGATCTGTAACTCTCACACACTTCACAAGGCTAATCACCTTTAGTAGATTTTAGTTCTCTAGATTTGTGGGAGTGTTATCTAAGCTTGTTATCCAAGAACAGCCTCAATAAAACCAATGCGGAAATGGTTAAAGACAAAAATGTTCTCAATAAACAACTGAAGTCAACAAAGTCTTTCAGTAATGTGAAGAAAAACAATCATAAAACATTTTATTTTATCTAACAAAATTCAATGTTGGATTAACATTGCTTTCTTAAACACACGCTTAAAACTTTTATAGACTGCTCTGTAAAAGCGGAAAATAAAAAGGAGCAAAGCGCTGCTTTTATTCCCCCTCCTGTTAAATTTGTCCCACCGAGCGTCTGGTTTAACAACTCATTATCACTTAGCTGTGCAAAAACCCCACAAAGGCCATAGGTAACACCTGCTAAACGGAGCATGAATTTAACAAACTCACTCTTCCTCTTCTCTGCTAATAGTGTAAATTCATCAAACATCAATACACTGTCATATCAGCCTTTATCAGCATTTAAAGTACTTCTTCCAGCTGTTGGAGCTCATAAACATGGGGGTAAAGGAACAGAGCAAAAAAAATAAATAAATAAAACTGGATGTGGTTTTAGCACTAAATTAAAGTGTTAATTAAAGAAAATGCAAACTAGTATTTTATTTTCCCAGATCAGCACACAAAGGGAGACATCCAAAACAATTACACAATGTGACTTTGAACGTTGAGCAGTTCATGACTCGGTGAAGGGACAAGGGCCAGACCTAAGTGGCAATAACCCTTTTTAATCACATGTTTCTTTGTTGTATAGGACATCTGTCAAGGCATGATAATGTACAGGCACATATGAGGCAATCCATGTGTTTGAAATATCCAAAAGTTTTAAAGGTTGTTGAAAGGTTGTTAATTCTTATAAAGAACTTATGAAGAATTGGATATTTATATCCCAAAATGAGCAAATTCAAGAAACAATGCTGTCTTTCTTGCATATTTCTGTGAGGTGTAGTAAAGGAGCCTAGTGCGAAGAGAGCTAATTTCTAGGGTGCTCATAAATCAGGGTCCTTCTGCCCTCTAGTCCCCTGAGCCGGGACTCCAAGATCCAGAGTCTTGGGGTTAATTCCCAAATTTGCTCCTATACAACATTGTTTCCAATCCTGCAGCAGGATTAGGAAAACATCCAGGATCCAAGAACTGAACCTGCAACATGTATCTATATGCAATGCAGCCGTGTGGCCTTTGCACTCAAAATACCGAGGTATGTGTTAACACAGAGCAGTTACTCCCTGCACGCTATCAATAATTTGTCCTCTGTTAGCGCCCTTTGTCTTGTGATCATAAAAAACACTTGTTCTGCGGAAGGACCGCTTGGGAGGCCACAAACTGAAGCTTCCTGAGCGCTCAACACTGAGACCGAGACCTCTAACTATACACATTCCTACAGGGATCCAAGAGGGAGCTGATTAAACCAATCTACTTTCAAGATATGAAGGGCTCAGAAAGACAAATAAATATTTAAGATCAACCAGACGGATATCAGTGAAATATGGCTCAGATGCATTATTTTAGATTGATTGCTCTTTATTCAAATGTACCAAAATTTATAGCACAAACCAGATACTATTATTTCATCCATTTTTCTCTCTTCATTTATTTCTCTATCTGCCATTAGAGCCAACCAGCAAGTACAACACACACATTTCACCCACCAAACAATTTCTCCACTTGTCTAACTTCAGGTCAATAAAAGATAAACTCTCACCCATGTCATATTTTAGCTGCTATTTGGATTCGAAGGTGTTTTGCTATAATAAACGATATAAAAAAAGGGAATACTATACGTCCCTGGCATTTGACTGAATTCATTTTAATTCCACTGAGGCCTAATTTCACTGTAAGCTATTATGATGTAAATTAAGAGGCCAAAAAAAAATCATAAAAGCTTCATTATGAGAATGAGAGAATGAAATGAAAAACAGAGAGGCTTTTTGTTCCATTTTGGCTGTTTTCTATCAAATATTAATAGCCTCATAAAAATGAAGTTTACAAATTGGTTTCCTGCAGCGACGTGAAATAATGTAATCACGTCTGCAGTCCAGGTAAAATAAAAGAAATATATATATAAATAAATTAAAACAATAACATGACAGGAAGAGCATGTGACTGGTTGTAAATGTGTTACCAGCGCCTAGAAAATGAGCGCACGTCTTGACTATTGCCTCGTTAACTACTTTACATTTAATGTGGGCTCTTTAAGTGAATTAATGATAGCACTAAATCATAATCTTAGAAGCGCTGTAGTGTGTTAGGTATTTCTTTCTTCAATTTATTGATAGTCTACAGACAGTATTTACAACCTCTAGTTTTATGCATTTAAGAGAAATCATAAAACTTAAGTGTCTCTCCATTGCATTGTAAATTTAATTTGGGAGTTTAAATATTAAAAAAGTGATATTGTCTGCGTGGAAGCGGCAGGAACTCTGGATAAAGTTTGGAGCTGTGCGTATGCGCGTCGGAGGAAAGGACGGAAACAGACCTTGGTGTGCTTGATCTCCGGGTTGGGCACCGGGGAGGGCATCAGCTGGAGGGATGCCATGAGAGCAGCCGGGTCGCTCTTCACCTCTCCTGGGATTTCGATCTTACTTGAAGTCATCACGGCTCCGCTCGTCTTCCTGCCTGCCTGCTTCCCTGCTCACTGCGCCTTTTTTTCTCCCCTTCTTCTACTCGATTTCTGATTAGAGCTTCGGGTTCCTTCCTGGGTTTATAGCCAGGTGTCGGCTGTGGTTGGTTTTCATTGGGTGGACAGAAGTGGGGGGGAAAGGGCCGTCCTTTTGAAAATTAAATCCAAGCATTTACATAAATGACCTCAAGCCATGCGTGTTAAGGAGGAGGAACACGCGCACCCCACCTACTCTCCCACCGCGCGCTCTCCACTTTCCCCCAGTCGCTTTCGCTCAGCAACAGTTGGAGCTTTTTACATACTTATTCATTGTTTTACATACACAAATATCATGCTCATGGTGCCTGTGGCGAGTTATCACAGAGGTCTGGAACTGATTATCTCATACGTGCGCTCAGCACTGATAATAACTCAGCTTATTAACTTTACCGGGCAGTTTTAAATTACGCATTTTTTTGCCGAGAAAAAAAAAGAAAGGAAAATGGGTCCCAGACCAGCGCCTTACTTTGCTTAATGAAGCTTTTGCGTCTACAAGCTTTTTAATAGAAAAAGTAAAATGTGATAGATATTATAAATAAACATTGCAAAAAAAAAAAAATAATAATTAAATCTAAATAAGTCATTTTTTCTTGCAATAAGTGCATTTTTTTTCTTGAATTGGCGAGGTACTATGGAACAAGACAATTTACATTTAAAATAAGAAAACACAATTGCATTGTCTTATTTCAAGTGCATCTAATCTATGTAATATTTCCTATTTTAAGACTAAAAATACCTATTCCATTGGCAAAATATCTTATTTACCTACTCATTTTTTCTCATTTTTAGATGGTTTTTGGACTGAAGGACTCATTCGACTTATATATATATATATATATATATATATATATATATATATATATATATATATATATATATATATATATATATATATATATATATATATATATATATATATATATATATATATATATGTATTAGGCTATCATTAACAATTTCCTGCAAAGATGACATAAAAGTGTCATACTCCCTTTCAGCTTGCTCTCACCCTGTGGGTTTATTTGCCTAACACAACCTCCCCATGGCCGTCGCTGTCATGTAAATTACGGACAACAGGGATTGCTGCAGCTCCACGGGGTGTTGTTGGCACAGATTTGTCCTGCAGGTGATAATTCCTCCCGGAGTCTCCTTTTGAAAGCGTCCAATAAACATCTACAGATTACAAAAAGAAGGGAAAATGTTTGCTTTCTTACAGATTTCAGGTTGATATCACATAAAAATAACAAGAGTAAATAACAAAGAAGTTTAATTTATTCAGGAAGCAAAACAACCTTCCAAACCAATCTTATTCTTTGTTAAAAAAACAAAAAAAAACAAAAAAACAATAACAATTCCCTGAAATAATAACTGGTTGTGCCACCCCTGCTGACAAAAACTTCTGCCCAGTTTCAGGCAATGAGTGTTATACATCCATGTAAACGAGTGTTTTTGCCCACCTTTGCAGAACTGGTTTGATGCAGCCAGTTCTAATAATGCCACAGCTCCTCCAGTGGGTTTATATTTAAACTTTGACTAGACCAATTGAAAGCCATTGTTACTTTTGAAAGGGTCAAGTGTTCTTGAGCTTATAGCCAGTGATGGCTTGAGATGATCCTTTGGGGGGAAAAAATTGATAAAACACATAATCTCCTCACATTGGTTGGGATAACTTGTTTTCCTAAATGAACTCAGCATTTTGAAGATAATTTGTATGCATTTCTTTTTTTTTTTTTTTTTTTTTTTTTTTTTGTATTTGACTTTAAGGTTTCTGATTATCTGAAATTGTAAAAAAAGAAAAAAAAGAAAACTTAATTAACTATGCCAGGGAGAACATACTTAAAAAAATATGTACAGCTCAGTGAAGGGTTTCAAACAGAAGCAGCAAGATGATAAAGGATGCATGAAAAGCGTTTAATATGTGCATTTTCAGTCAAAAATGAAGCAAAGATTTCAATAAACTAAAATCTCTCCTGCTCATTTAAAGTATTAACGATATAAGTCCCACAAGCTGAGACTCTTAACATGACACATCAGTTTGAAGACAGATGCAGCTTCATCATTTGCAAACCTCTGAGTGGATGCTTTTCCTCCATCAGCACATCAGTGCTTTTTCACAGCCTGGGCGACACTCTCCAAAGTGTCTGTTTCACATCAAAGAGGACAAGCCTGCAGCCGTGACATTGATTAATGGATTCAAAAACATCCCGTCCTCTGCCTGTCGTCTCACCTTTTTTTTTTCACAGAGCCCAGCCAACGGAAGATAAGACATACCGGAGGAGAAGGTGTGAGAAGCCATCAGCCGCGCTTCAAATGCGTTCATGGAGCGCCCTCTGTTGGACGGAAAGAGCATCTGAGCGTAGAGGTTATTGCGTTGCATAAGCTGATGGCTGCAAAAATAGGCCTACTGCATACCCTGGGGTCTGACAAAGAAGATAAAGAAAACTGGGTCTGTGGCAAATATGTCGAGTGGGAGGATTATATGATGAATTGTATTGACATGAGATGCGAGGAAAATAAAAACATCTAATGACAGAGTTTTGAAAGGCTTTAATGTGCTGGAATCTAACTCCCCCCCCCCCCCCCCCCCCCCCCCCCAGCTTTTATTCTCATATAGGCTACTGTCCCAAGTACAGAGCAACGAAACTCACTCTTTGCATTTAACCCATCCCCTTGGGGAGCAGTGGGCTGTCACTCTGCGGTGCCCAGGGAGCAGTGTGGGGTTAAGGGTCTTGCTCAGGGACCCTGTGGGAGAGGGACTCTAACTCAGAATGCATGATTGTTGTAGAACTTTAAAACTGGTTAAAATAATAGCCTATTGATGTATTTCCTAAACCCTCATATGTATTGCGCTTTCTGCCTCTGATAATATGTTCAAAATGTCTCATCACCAACTCTGCCTTCAGGACTCATCATTGTGAACTGCATGCTCTGGTTTCATGGCCCTTTCTAAGCCTCAGAAGACAACATCATTGGCTTACTTTCATTTACAAGGCCATCCAAACTCCCTCCATACCTGTGTCACCTCATGTCTGTAGCTAACAGTGGTTACAACTAACGCTCTTCAAGTCGTGTTCTTTTCACTATTCCCAGGATCAACATAGATCTTGGCAAAACATCATTTTTCTATGCAGCACCGCAATTACGGACTCTTGTTCCGCTACATCATTTTAAATCACTATTGAATGAAAACCGCTTGCACGGAGAATTGTAACTGTTATTCTAGAGTTAGTTGATGATTGATTTTATTTTGTTGTTTTTATGTGTTTTTATATGTCTTACTGTACTGCTGCCCCTTGGCCAGGTCTTCCTCGAAAAATAGATTTTATCTTAAGGGACTTCCTGGTAAAATAAAGGTAAAATAAATAAAAAGATTTTAAAAAACTGTCCAGTTCTGTTGTTTGTCGTTGTCGTTTTTCTTTTCTGTTTTTTTTTTTTTTTATAAAAAGTAACCCAAATAATGTTCAATTTCTGTTTATTACATTTTAATTCGTTTAGCTGTGTATTATTTTCCCGCTTTTTGATTATGGGAAATTGTGTTCTATCATCACCCATACATGATCTTGATTATCATAAAATAAATCTGATTCCCTGAGCTGTAATTAAAACTTTACTTTAGGTGGAAAATGCCCTGATATTAGATATGTAAACCCACACTGTGTCAGAAAACGTAAAATTAAGCCTATTAAAATAAAAATATTCTTTAGTATTTACACAAAGTGATATATTTACACCAAGTTACGGTAGGATTTCCAATGCATTCTGGAAAATTGTAAATGGAGGCTTGGTGAGAAGGATTAATAAATACATAAAAAATATTTAAAATATAATAATGATTTACCGTTGCCGACTTTATTTGAATATTTTGATTAGTGTAGTTCATTGATTTTTGCAAGAAAATAACACTCAAGTTCATTCATATTAATTAGGCTACAATGATAAAATAAAGCAGTTAAAACAGTTTGTGTGCGATTCTTGTTTGTCTCTACAGTAGCCTACAGCTGGTTGTTTTTTACATTTGATAGTGCAGAGCACTACTATTAGTGTATGTTTGGTTATGTTTTTAACTTTAAAATCGATCGTTTATCCTTGTAAAAACACATTAAATGAGCTACTGGACAACATTTTTAAAGTTTAATTAGTCAATTTAATTGTCTTATTTTCTTTTTGAATGTTTCCAACAAATCAAATAAAAATAAGCAACGATTATACACCCTTTTCTAACGGAAAACATTCAGTGGAATATTTTTTTTTTTCAAATGGACCCCTTGTGGTTACGCCGTGAAACATATAGAGGGAGCTTAACGCGTCCGACAGTGGGAGGCGACAGCCTGCGCCCTGACCTACTGTCTTACTCCCATCAGAGTTGGTGGCTGTTTGTTGTGATCGGAGGAAGCCTTTGAAGAGTCGCAGAAAATAATCCCAATAGTGAAAAATCATGGAGGGGGAAAGAGGAAGGAAGATGAAGGAGAAATTTGGCCTGAGGCATGCCATCCTGAGGGAGTTCCTGGCAGAATTTCTGGGGATATTCGTCCTGATAGTGAGTATTATTCCTCCCTCCCTCTGCACCTGTCATCCAGCTTAAACAGCCGCTTTAAAGCTGTCTAATAAGATGTCAAGCAGAGTCTCTGTTGACTGACTGCTGCACTTCACTTGTGTCTATTTACAGATAAATAAAAGCTATTTTATGACAGGTTGTCCTGAAGAAATCATGTTAAGATGTAATTAATGCAGTTTTATAGAGGTGCTTTGTCATTAAATATTCATTGTTTCATAATTATACGATTTACAGAGGCATAGCCAGAAAATCCTGATAGGGGCGGCCAGTCAATAACCAATGAACACTGAGGGGTGGCCGAAAGGCACCAGAACCTCAATCTACACTGTTCCAACAGGAACATGCACAACATCCATATTTTCTAAATAAAGAGAAACTATACTTTCCTGCAGCTTATGCTAATAGTAGACGTATATATTTAAACATCTATGCTGTGTAAATAAAAGGTATAGTGGACAAAATTCTTTCAGGTTTGAGTTCTGGGGCGAACATATTTCAATTGTCATTACCTACTTTTATCAAAATTAAATCTACTAATATCCACATTTGATAATTTTTTAAGTTAATATTAAAGTAGTTATTTATCTATGATTTCACTGAAGACTCCTAGATGACTTGCACAGGCACATCATTTGATCTTTACCCCAAATAATTCAAAGTTTAGTTCTGAAAAGAGCATGAATTCTGTATCTATCATCGTTAATTTTTGTATATTGATGTACATAATGAACCACAGTATTTCTGTTGTCAAGTAGTTGTTAATATATGAAAAATGTAAATGTTTTAATAAGTTTGAACATTCCCCTTCAAAGAATTACTGCTGCCACAGTCTGTATTAAGCCGGGCGTACACTGTGCGATTTTTTCAATCGTTGCATGCAGCTACACTGTACAACCAAACCGCAGGGTTTGGTTGTACAGTGTGAGTTCACAGCTCAGGATTTATGTTCGGCCCGGCGCTCTGATGCGATTTGCCTGCTCACACTGCGCGTCTAAAAACCACGTTGGACTGAGGTCCGCAGTCAGATGGAGCTGCTCCGACTCGTCTATCCGGAAGCCAAACGAATAGAAGGGGAATATTAAGCTCACTGGAGTGAAAAGAGCTGCCTTGGCAATTTGCGCAATTTTGTGCTTAAAGCCCTAAAAAGAAAAGGCGACGATGTATTTCGACAAAGACATGGCTGAGCAAATGTGGCTACTACGGTCTGTCAATTTTACAGAAAGAACTCAATTTCACTCATGTCTGTGTTTACATCTGAGAGGAAGAAGCAAAAAAAGAATCCTTATTTGCGCACTGAGCGATTTGCCCACGACGGTCAGAAGAAAATCAAACCTCACGATTCCTGATCGGGAGGTCAGTCGACCTGATCGGACTGGAAAATTGCCCTGAAAATCGTACAGTGTACGCCAGGCTTTAAAGGCAAAAAATGGTAGGGGTGGCCACAGGGGTGGCCAATGATTGACTAAGGGTAGCCATGGTCACCCCTTGCCCCCATCTAGCTTCCTCCCTGATTATACAGAATAAAACAAATAGAGAGTAATTCAAGATAAAAAAATAAAAGATTAACAATTAAAGGAATACGGTACTATAAAAAAAGATTGCTCTATCTTTTATTAAGAGTCACCTGAGTGTCCACGCCTCCACCTGAAACCCTCTGAGCTCCAGCTGTCACCTCAAAGAAAAAAAAAATGCTTTATGTCTGTGCCTGCCAATTAGAGGGATGATGCAGCTTCAACAACAACTCTATTTATTTGTGGATGACTGCTCTTGCCTCAACACTTTTCCCCCTCTAAATTACTTGTGCCTTTTACTTAATATGTGAGAGCTTAATTATTGTTTTTAGCTGCAGCTTGGACAAATTGTCTGTGGTAGTCTGAGGCTGTTTGTGGACAAAAGGGCTAGTGTTAATTGTGAGCCTAATCGGAATGATTTAAAACAATGAGCCTTTTCTAGATGCACTCTTTGTTTTTTTGTTCTTGTCTGTGTCCCAGCTCTTTGGATGCGGTTCAGTGGCCCAGACCGTGCTAAGTAAAGGGGCTCTGGGAGAGCCGCTAACCATCCACATTGGTTTTACCCTGGGAGTTATGATGGCGGTCTACATGGCTGGGGGAGTGTCAGGTAAGAGAGAATCACATGTGAATCTGTCATAGAAGATATAAAGATTAATGGGAAACAGATCACAAATAAAATCTTTTCTTTCAAATTGTCACTCAGGTACAGAAATATCTATAAATTTATGAAATACATTCGAACTAAGAACTCTCTTTTTATCGTTTGTTTCAAAAACGCACACTTTGATGCACTGTCAATAATAATGCTGAAAATCTCTGTAATTCAATATTTACTATCGAATTCTATCATACAACCTCCATCAAAGAACCTGCTTGACAATCTGTTTTTTTATATTTAGGAGATATCACAGGGAAAAAAAAAAATAAAAATCCCAGTATGTCAAAGGCTTCATAGTTGGATTGGTGAACCCACCTGTCATTCCACAACACCCCTGGTTCACAAGAACACAAAGTCCTGAGAGATCCTCATATTAAAATCACAATACAGTTTATATTATTAAAAAAGAAAAGCATAACATGATATAAATGGATTTATTTTATAAGGGAAAAAAAATAAATTTTCTGGCAAAAATAATGTAAGACATTTGTTATGGTAAAAATGGCATCTGTAACTGATCTACTGGTATTTAGATTTCAGCCCATAGATATAAAAAGGTATAGAATAAACCTCTGCTAAATTTATCAGTGGTGTTATCAGCTAGTTTATTATGTCTTTTGTCCTTTTGGTCGTTGTATGGTAACATAGGCTGCATAACAAGCAGATATGAGGAAACCTTCTAGTCAAACTGTCTACATTCGGCTGCTAAAGATACCTCTAATGTACCGTATTAACTACATTTTAAACTGGTGATGGAGCATTACCTTAAAAAGGAGTCACTGGTGCTAAACTCTAGTAGATTATTATTGAGCCAGCTGAGTGGGACTGCACAATACCAAAGTGGGGAGAGCTGCGCTCTTCACCATACTGGTTAATAAGCTGGTGAGAAAATTCCTATTACTTTAACAGTTTTTGTTGCTTTCGTTTTCAGAGGTTCTAACTTTAATTGATCATAATACCAGTAAATGACCAATACCTACTCCTCACTAGTTTATGAACAAAATAATCTTTCAGTATCATTAGGAAGTAATACATCGATCTATTACTTTGTGTCTTTGGTTCTACAGGTGACATGTCTTTAAATTTAAAAAGGTGGGAATAAACAAAAATATATCATCCTTTAATTGGGACAGGAATAAAGCGCTATGGTTTTAAAGAAAAATCACAAATTATGCATTTGTTTTTTCCATCCATTTTCCTACACACTTATCCCAATCATGGTTGTGAGGGGTGCTGGTGCTTATCTCCAGCTGTCTACCGAGAGGCAGGACAAGTCGCCAGTCCATTGCATTTGTTTTTATTGTTAAAATTTTATTGTTAGTTCACAAAGTTCATAAGCATGCTGACACTAGTTCGTTATTGTTATAAAGGTTTTCATTGTTAGGGGGGCCACATGCCGAAGGCATGGCCCACCTATTACTATTGCACATATTTATTAGGGGGGCCACATGCCGAAGGCATGGCCCACCTACTACTATCTCACATATTTATTCCGCGTATTATTAGGGGGGCCACATGCCGAAGGCATGGCCCACCTACTACTATTGCACATATTTATTCCGCGTATTATTTTTATAGCTTATAGTTCTCCTCGCCACCGAAACTTCGGCACGTAACTAGTCCCGCACGGTTTGGCGGATCGGGCCCAAAGTTGGCACACGCGTCGGGACCAATGGTGCGATGCGTGCTTGTATAAAACTTTCTCATTAGTCTGACGGTTTGCGAATTATTAGCGAAAACGTCGCAAATAAAATCCCATAGGAAATGAATGGGGAGAGGTAAAAAAAAGCATAAAAAACAGCGGTTCACTGTGTCGCCATACCTTCACCTAGAAAAACTGTTTAAAGCTCAGTTTGTAGATAAATCCTTCGTCTGTTTAAAACTGAAGACGGCATGTTGATAACTGCTACGGTTTTTGTATAATCGGACCTCAAGCGCCACAAAGTTTTAGCAAAATCCACCCTTCTAGAGTGGAGCAACTGAAAAGCTAGAGTGTGAGGCAGCCGTTTTTTTAAGACCCAAAAACATTTTAAACTTGCCCTCACGGCCACATTTTTATAGCTAGAGTCACCATTTTTGGTCAGTTTGTAGACTGAAACCTCTGGACCCACACAATGTCTTCGGAATTACGGTAGGATTAATACTTTTCCTTAAAAACCCTCCAGACCGACCTAAAGTCGATCAAAATCAGAGCCGTTTTTCATTGGTTTTGGAGCAGAAGAGGGGAGCAAAACGAACATCACTATGTGTTTTCAACTCGTCATAAATATTGTTCTGAAAGACACATACACCAAAGTTGGCATAGTTGGAGTCGAAGGATGGCTGACGCTCACGGTGAAAATTTTTTTTGAATAACTCATACGGTTTTTGCTCAGCAGTCGTTTGTTCGGAGGCTGTTTTAAGCACCAGAAAGCTGGGTGACAGTGAGCTGCTGCAGCTAGCTCAATTAGAAGCTCAGCTGTGATGAAACGTTTTTTTCTTTTTCTTTCTCTTCCCATTCAGGTTGTAGATGACCTACAGCCATGAAAGTTACTCCAATTGAAGACAAGATATAGCTGTCGCTTAGATAAAAAGAATTTTTCAGATATCATTTATGGTTTTTACTCAGCAGTCGTTTGTTCGGAGGGGTGCTTTAGCAGCAAAAAGATGAGTGAGAGGAGCTGCTGCAGTTAAAACAAAGGGAGGAGCAGGTGGGATCAGCCATTTTGCTTGTGCTTCGTTTTGGGTTGTGAAAGACCTACAGACATGAAGGTTATCCCAGTCTGAGACAAAGGATAGATGTTGCTTTCACTGAAAGAATTTTTCAAATACCTTTTACGGTTTTTGCTCAGCAGTCGTTTGTTTGGAGGGTAAGCACCTGGAAGCTAGCTGACAGTTAGCTTCTGCAGCAGCCTGCTACAGTGCAGCTGCTGAACTCTTAGTGTGAGGCAGCCATTTTTTTTAAGATAAAACATTTTAACTCGCCCTCACGGCCACATATTTGGAGCTACAGTCACCATTTTTGGTCAGTTTTTAGACTGAAACCTCTGGACTCACACAATGTCTTCGGAATTACGGTAGGATTAATACTTTTCCTTAAAAACGCTCCAGACCGACCTAGTGTCGATGAAAATCAGCCGTTTTTCATTGGTTTTGGAGCAGAAGAGGGGAGAAAAACGAACATCACTATGTGTTTTCAACTCGTCATAAATATTGTTCTGAAAGACACACATACACCAAAGTTGGCATAGTTGGAGTCGAAGGATTGCTGATGCTCATGGTGAAGAAATTTTTTGAATAACTCATACGGTTTTTGCTAAGCAGTCGTTTGTTCGGAGCTGTTCCTCCCATTCAAAAAAGCCTGAGAGCGAAGGGACGATAGTGCTGCGCTTTTCTCTCTGTCACTGACAGGCTCCTTAAGCGTTGTCAAGGTAACCGTGCTTCAAAGAGATTTTACCTCTGCTGTTTTAAACAGCACATATTAATCTAA
>NW_024038185.1:0-70537 GCF_016077235.1 Cyprinodon tularosa
TGAATGAGTGTGCGTAAGGAAGAGGCTTTTATTTTGTAGGTTCCCTTTAGTCTTATTTTGAAAGTCTATCATGGATGTGTGTCAAGGGAAGGGTCATGCCCAGCAGTGATATAGAATCCATTTCCAAATATGAAATCACTGGTTTTCCATGTTATTGGGTGAATAGATGCTGTATTAGAGCGTAAATGGGAGACTTTTATTGTGAAATTTGCTCTGGGGTATGTTTTGAAAAGGCTTCTAGAGTCTAATAGTAACAAGCTGGTGGAGTTTGGGTCATAATGCTGAGCCATTTGCATCAATTAATACGCGTGTATAATATAGAGGCTTTTATTTTGTAGGGTCACTGGAGTCTTATTTTGAAAGTCTAGCAGTAATGTGTTGAGAAAAGGGTCAGACCCAGCAGTGATACTTGATGACTTTCCAATCGTTAAATTACTCTTTTCCCTGTTATTAGGGCAGTAGATGAAGTGGCAATGGGAGGCTTTTATTTTGAAATTTGCTGTGGGGTGTGTTTTGAAAACCCCCTAGAGTCTCATTTTTAAAAAAGTGGTTGAGTTTGGGTCATAATGTTGAGCCATATTCTGGGAAAAAAATATGAGTTTAATGTAGGAGCTTTTATTTTGAAGTGTCCCCGGAGTCTTATTTTGAAAGTCTATCAGGGTTGCGTGTGAAGGGAAGGGTCATGGCCAGTAGTCATATTGTATCCACTTCCTAATGTTAAATCAGTGTTGTCTCCCTGCATTAGATTAAAATGTGCTGTTTAAAGTGGTGGAGGTAAAATCTCTTTGAAGCACGGTTACCTTGACGACGTTAACGAGCCTGTCAGTGACAGAGAGACATGCGCTTCACTTTCGTTCCTTTCCTCTCAGGCTTTTTTGAATGGGAATAGCAGCTCCGAACAAACGAGTGCTGAAGACAAACCGTAAATTGTATCCAAAAAATTCTTTCAGTCTAAGCGACAGCTATCCTTTGTCTCCGATTGGGGTAACTTTCATGGATGTAGCTCATTCACAGCCTTAATGGGAAGGAGAAATATAAAGGTTTATAAATCCTGCTGGTCTCATTAAATAATATGCAGCACAATGGTAAGGCAGAACTCTCAAAAGCAAAACTTTCCCTCCGAACAAATGAGCGGTGAGCCAAAACCGTATTAGGTATTCAAAAAATTCTTTCACCGTGAGCGTCAGCCATCTTTGGACTACAACTGGTGTAACTTTCATATTTCTACAATATTTCGTCTAGGCGTGGTGACGCTGTAAAAAAGTGTATAATTGTCAAAATCTTGATTTTGGCGTTCGGACAGATTTGTTACCCCCGAACAAAACTTTTTCCTAGCTAAACGATAAAAGATATCGACACACTTCCTTCAATGTGAGTGCTAGGGAGGTCTGAGGAACAACTTCCACAAGGCTCGTGTTGCTACGTCTAAAGGTTCCCGAATGGGAGCGATACGAAAAAGTCTATTTTTTTTAATTTTCAGTTCGGATTTTCAGAGAAGTCTCATTGGATTTCTATTGGAGAAGTGTGGACTTCTTTGTGGTCTGGGCCAAACTGTCGGAAAACCGTAAATGCCACACAAATGAGGGTTACATTTCCTGAATCCTGACAAAAATCCCTACGTTTTGATGTAAAATTTATCTAGATAGGGTAAAAAATGAGCGAGTGAGTTGTAAGTGGGATGCATAAGCATTCCCACTTACATTGCACTTACATTTGCATTCAATTAAAAAAAAACAAATTTTTTGCATGTTTTGTGTCCATCTGAACAAGGCTTTACGGTTTCCAATAGTTGTTTTTTAAAAAAGTGAATTCTGAGCTGATCTTCGGTCACATGTATACGTGGGGGCGGGCATCTTGGGAAATAGTTTTACAGCTCTTTATCATGGCTCTGCCCCGCCGCGCAGCCTGGTCTCCTGGTGTCATCGGAACTAACAGAAAACAACCGCTATTATACTTGTAGAAAATGGATGGTTCTTGTTGACAATAAGTTAAACAATGTGTAGCTTAATATGGGTAACTGACCAAGCTAGCCAGAGCGATACACATGTTGCCCTTTATATCATATTCTTTCAGTTATTTAGTTTACCAAAACCATATCTTTCCATTGTAATATCCATTAGGTAAAACTTCATGGATGATTAGACACACTAAAGGCCAATTTATACTTCTGACGCATAGCCTCTGCAACCATCAAATTTATTTCTGTGCGCGAGCACGCCCCCCGCGCAGAGGTGCCGGGGCACACCATTTTTAAAAACTGAGTAAAAACTACAATGCACAACTACGACGAAAGGTTAATCAAGGAGGTTCGGAAGTACAACCACTTGTAGTAATGCTTCAGACAAATTATATAAAGATGCCAAGGTCTCTGCCAACTCCTTGAGGGAGATCAGCCAAAATCTGTTTCTCTTCCAGGTCTAGCAATTCTAGATCCATAGGCTCTGCAACCATCGTCGCGCATCTTAAAAAAATCCTGACTACGTGTCGGACGGTTGCAAACACGCGCAGACCTCAAGCGGCAGTGCGCTGACAAAAAGCAGCTGTGATTGGTCCTTGGTATGCCTTTCCGGCTGTCTGTGTGTTCGTCCTTCTCGATTCTGTGCCAGGGAGCGCCATTTTTAAAAACCGAGGAGTAATAACAACAATGGATAACCACGACGAAAGGTTGATTCGAAGAGGTTCGGAATAACAACCAATTGTACGATGCCTTAGACATGTTGTTTTGGAAAATAAACACTCCTGCCGGTGCTGCCGAAGAAGTTCTTGTAACCATCTGCCAAAGCTCTGGCAAGTTCTTGAATAGTCTCCCCCTTGCGCTTTGGTGGGAAACTGCTGTGTGTCCCTAGAAATTCCAGACCGACGTTTCAGAAGCATATACCATCAAAACTGGTTCGCGACCAGGCCCAAGCGACTTTTAACTCTACAGGTGCTCCTGACAGCACATTGACACTGCATTATGCTATTGTACTGTCCAGACCAACCACTATCTTTTGCCATCCTGGCAACATTTAACGAGTCATATCAGATCACAGCTGCACTTTATAAAAAGGAAATATTCCTTTTCACTGCTCAGTTCTTGCTCATTTAATGCCTGAAAGCTGTATAAAACAAAACTATGTTTTGTATAGACTCTGTGTCTGCAAAATGACAACAAAGTTGGCTATGTCTAAGTCATACAATGTAATGACAGCAGCTGGCGCAGGGCCCGAGCAGATCTGGTTCCTACACCTTCTCTGTTTCACCAAAAAGGTGAAAGGAAGCAGGGACTCACCTGCAGGCAGTCACTAAATGTTGCCATTTGTGTAACTATTTACCTATTGTTTTAGAGACCAGGGAACGAAGGTAAATGAACCACAACAAACTGCTAATGTTGCTACATGCAAACACACAAGTAAGATTTTCATGCATAGCTTTGCAAGAGACAAAGGAATCTGAGCTCTATTTTACTCTATTATATTCTATTTCATTGTTTTTTTAAGCGATTAAATGTGAATTCAAATGTGAATTTCCGAGGGCCAGATACCAATTTATGAGTCATATAAATGGTGTTCACTGGAAAAAGGGAGTTAAATTCTATTTTTGCACAAGAAAGTATTTCAATGAAAGGGCTTCCGTAATTATAGAAGCCGTTAACAATAATATAGGAATTTAGTGCTGGGAGGTCAGTTCTATACTGGCTGACCTTTGCTTTTCTGCCATATGTGACTCATAGATGTAAAGGAAAGCCTGCACACTGGCTAGAATGTGAGATTTAAAAACATCTTTCTCTTGAGTGCTTAGATTATCCTCCTATGAAGGTCTCTCCGCTGGGGAGGCTTTACAGAATCCCTCTCCTCTGCTAAATTACTCCCCAAGCTTTGTCTCAATGTTTTTAATTATGTTTCCACCTCTGTGGCTGTTAATAAGGGTTCTCCCACACTTTGTCTTTGTTCAACTTGTTTCCTCTGCCTCTATAGTGGGATCGCTACAGACTCAGTTAATAGGAAATACGTTCTCTTAATCACGTCTTGTTAGTGTGGCTGAATCCAAGCTCTGCAACAGGCAGAGGTTGTTTTTCTCCCCTGGATCTCCAAGTTAAGTTTTTCTTCCATCTCTTTTTTTTTTTTGCTCCAATCACAGCGAGAACAAGAAGCTTGGAGTGTGTAAATGTGAGCAGGCCCACGTGTGCGACCAATCTAGCTGCCTTAATGGTACCATTAGGGTGTTTCATCGGGGGTCCAAATAGGTTGAGGCCAGGTCTTAATGGAGACTGTGCGGCTCTAAACTGAAATCACAGTCCGGTGCATGCAGAAAGACATTTTGCTCTGGCAATAATAAGGCATAACAAGATCTGCAAAGAGTTCAGATGGCAAAATCAATACTAAACTGAAATGTTGCCATGGACACCAGGAAGTTCACGGGGGAAGAGTGCAGCGGCGCCACTGGTCTTGCTCTGGAGTAAGGAGGCGGGATGTTTGCAGCATTTTATCTTGTGAATAAGTAAAATGGCCGACCTCAGAGTCGGATGAACATAATTTTAAATCTGAAAAAGGAAAAACAAATCTAATATTGTGCTCTCTCTATTACCTGTTAGAAAAACCTACTAAAACTAAAATTGTGAAAATTGATGCTGCCAAAAAGGTTCAACAAAAAAAGTTTTTCATCTTTATTTCCTTCAAGTTAAAAGGAAGACACCTGTAGAGTTAAATTCAGTATTTCTCACAAAAAAAAAATTCTTTCTTCCCACAGTAACAAGATATATTTTTTTAAGTTTTCATTTTCTTGGTGCACACTGTTATGCAATAACTTTAATAAAATGCCCAACCCAGGGGAGTGGGGGTAAAAAATGTTATTTAATCAAATATCTTTTACTGTCATACATGCTTCTGTGAACACATGCCCAACTGGCTGTGTGTTGGGAAAACAAATGAAATTGAATGAAGCTTAAATCATGGCCAAACAGTTAACCTTGTAAGCATATGGAATAAATTCACAACAATTTCCATTCAAAGCATAAGAATTTACTGAAAAAAAAAATTCAACTCCAAGTCAAAAACTCTTGACTAAACTGGTGACACTCAGCTAAGCTAAGCTAGTATGTACACAAAGAAGAGGAATGAAAAAATGTCTGAAGAAAATATTCAATAAAATGTTGCAATGTATCACAGTTTGGCATTGATTTTATGTTTGAGAACCAAAGTTTAAAGGAATAGTACACCCAAAACATGATTAGCCTTCATTTTCTACTCACCCCCATGCTGAACAACACTCTTGAGTACTTTTTTGATATCTCAAATGCATCTGGAGATCTGGGAGGCTTCTTGCTGTCTGCTGACATTGAAATAATGGAGGAGTATGGTGCCCGAGACAGAAAGGTCCATAAAAGTCCACAAAAAACGTGTCAATATTCCTCCATACTGCTCGTCCAATGTATTCCAAGTGTCCTGAGTGGGTAGCGTCCAGAATTTACTCGAAACGAAGTCATTTAGAATGTTTTTAGAGCATAAAAAGTAGTGTATAGGATTTCCTGAAAGCGTGCGCCTGCGAGTTCACGACTCTACGGAAACCGCGGCAGACTAAACCAGATGAAAGTGCGCATTCAGCGTCTGCTCTGCCAATAATGCAAGCGTAGCAGAAGAAATGTGCTGTTTACCTGTGCAAAGAAAGAAACAACGAAAGAAAAATGTCTGAGGACTTCAGTGTTGAGGAAGAGCATGAGTTCTTTGCCGAGCTGAATGCGCACTTTCATCTGGTTTGGTCTGCCGGCTTCCGTAGCGTCGTGAACGCGCATGCGCACGCTTTCAGGAAATCCTATACACTACTGTTTATGCTCTAAAAACATTCTAAATGACTTCGTTTCGAGTAAATTCTGGATGCTACCCACTCAGGACACTTGGAGTACATTGGACGAGCAGTATGGAGGAATATTGACACGTTTTTTGTGGACTTTTATGGACCTTTCTGTCTCGGGCGCCATAGACCTCCATTATTTGAATGTCAGCAGACAGCAAGAAGCCTCCCAGATCTCCAGATGCATTTGAGATATCAAAAAAGTACTCCAGAGTGTTGTTCAGCATGGGGGTGAGTAGAAAATGATGGCTAATCATGTTTTGGGTGTACTATTCCTTTAATTTTCCAAGGAGGTAAAATTGCTAAATAGTTTGCGTGATTTAGAAATCAATAGAATTTAGATAATTTTTAACAATCTGTGGATATTCCTGAGGGAGTGTTTGGGGTAAAGACCACTTAGCTTCTTTATAAGGTGATCAGATTTATGAAATCAAATCTAGGGATTCCACCTCATTTCAAGAGGAAATAAAGAAACTGGTGTCATGATGTTCTAAGAGGTCTGACCCACATGCAGAAAACCACTCAGAGAAACCAGAGTAAAAGTCTAACAGGTTTATTGAAGAGTTCAAATGGGTTGGATTCAGGGGAACTCAGAGAGCTGGTAAACCAGAACTGGAAGTGAGAAGGGAAGTATACAGAGGTTAGTTCAGTGTCTGTGGGAACTTTGAACGATCAACAACTGCAATCAACAACAATTATTGAAGATTTCCAGAGGACTTCACCATTGAAATTCACCAGAGCTATAGTGAAACTGACAATGCCCACGTGCATGGCAGTTGTATGTTGGAATACATAAAAGTGAAAAATATTATTTCACCTTTCCGATTCCTGATCCTCCACGGACGGGTTTGTCGTTGTATCGCCAACTGGAAGAGGGAGGATTTACCACCGAACTTCTTGCCAGAGAAAAAACACGTAATATGAAGCCAACATTTGGAAGAAGAATGTTTTCAAGATGATTTGGATAATAGCGCGTTGTGACACCGTAAAGTTGCAAACCAGTAGGTGGCAGTAGTGTTAATGAGTCTCCAGTAAAGCACATTCAAATGAAAATTACTCTAAATTAAAAACCCTTATCATTTATGGAACAGCATGTAATAATTTCATATTTAAAGTACTCTCAGATGTTTGAATTCTGAATATGACTTTTCCTTTAAGCCTCAAATTTCCTTAACAAAATAAAGATACTTTAAAAATAACTGTTCAGTGCACAGAAAACATGTTTATGTTATTTTGCTCACTGTCTTGGTAAAGAGAGCAAAAAATACTGACTAGTTTAGCTCTAAATTTGAATTTCAGACAGGATAATATAGACTGAAATTAACAAAAGTCCTGCATAAGCAGCTGAATATGTTTAGAGCTTAGGTTTTCACATCATTAAAGTTTCAAATAGCATCAACATTGAAATAGAGCTTGAAACATAATCAACATGTAAATTTAAAATCTAATCATAGTGGGAATGGATGTGGAATATCTAACGCCCCAGAACCTGATCCATCATCTGCAATGATTCTCAGCCCCCTGTTTTCATCCATGTCGCCATCAGTGTTTTTCTATAAACAAACTGGACTCCAACTGGACACATTCTCCCTTTGTTTTGTTGCAGCTGTATAGACGTAACAATTGGCTTTAAGCAATTAAGAATTAGAAGGTATAGACATTTCTGTTCGAATGTAACAGGTAGAAGTAAAAAGTCCTCAGAAAAATAAAAAGTAAGTAAAGCACAGATACCAATAAAGCTATTACTGACTCATCTGTGCATTGCTTAGAAAGAAGTTAACAATGGGACACATTTCTGTAAAGTAGATAAACCTGGCTGCTTTCCCATTTATCAGGATGTAGGGCTCAGGTTTATTTAGAGAAGCCAGAGAGTTTCTGCACCGGCGCTCACAGAAAGCTCCTAATCGTTTCCAAGGAAACAATTAAAACTCTCCTTTTTGTGGGCGAGGATGTCTCTCATTTCCACCAATCCCTCTTGCCTTTAATGTCTCCATCTATTGAGGATATTTCTGAGAATCACATGTAGTAACGCACAATTTAATTTGAATTTCATCGAATTGTAGATATGAAGTTGTGTGCTTTTAGCTATTTAGTGCATAATTTCTTTAGTTTTTAGATACAAATAAAACAATTTTGAAACCAACTATATCATCAATGGGGGAAATGTTATTCCAGGAAGTGATTAAATGGAAAAGCAGAACATTAAAAGGAGCATCTGCATTCATTTATTTCTTTCCTAATGGAGTTAAATAGATCTTCTATTAACAAGCCAAAGTACCATCAGTCTATCCATTGTTTACTGTCTAACTGAGAGCCACACTGTTGCCCAATGGATTTTATCTTCCGGACTATTCACTATAAACAGGAGGTATGGTTGGACATGAAATTCCCAGAAGATCATTAATGTTTAAGTAGTCCTTGTGACATCAACAACTGTTAAGAGTACCTTTAAAACTTCTTTCAATTCATTTCAACTCAGTTTATCTTTATGGTGCCAATTCACAACTCATGTCATCTCAAGGCACTTTACGGTTCAACCAGATCATATAGTCAAATTGATTCAAAGTTTTCTGTCTAAGGAACACCAGTTGATTGCATTGACTCATTGACTCAAATACAATCCCTCACACTAAGCATGCTTGTAGCGACAGTGGAGAGGAAAAACTCCCTTTGAACAGGAAGAAACCTCCAGCACAACCAGGCTCAGTGTGAGCGGCCATCTGCTGAGGCCGACTGGGGTTCAAGGAGACAGAAGCAGAGACACAAAAAGCAGCTGTAAAAAGCGGCCAGTCACGGTCAGAGAAACAGGACTACTCTGGAAAACAGGCCGATCTCCAACATCTATAAACAAGGGTGTTGATGGAAGCAGCACAGCTGATGTTTCTTTCCAGGATGACGTCACAGCCAAACAGGAACAGGCGAGGCAAAGCTACTCTGAGGAAAAGCAGAGAGAGCAGAACGTTAGAGATTGAACTAACAGATTCTGCAGAATAGGAGAACAAGGAGAGAATGAAGCAGAATGATGAATTAGGGGTCCCTATGTCCTCCAGAAGTCTAAGCCTATAGCAGCAGAACTATAGAGATAGCTCAGGATAACCTGAGCCACTCTAACTAGAAGCTTTATCAAAAAGGAAAGTTTTAAGCCTAGCCTTAAAAGTAGACAGGGTGTCTGCCTCACAGACTAAAACTGGTAGTTGGTTCCACAGGAGAGGAGCCTGATAACTAAAAGATCTGCCTCCCATTCTACTTTTAGAAATTCTAGGAACCACTAGTAAATCTGCAGATTGAGAGCGAAGTGCTCTGTTAGGAACATAAGGAACAATCAGATCTCTGATATAAGATGGAGCTTGGCCATTTAAGGCTTTATATGTGAGAAGGAGGATTTTAAATTCAATTCTTGATTTAACAGGAAGCCAATGAAGAGAAGCCAGGATAGGCGAGATATGATCTCTCTTTTTAATTTTTATCAGAACTCTGGCTGCAGCATTTTGGATCAGCTGAAGGCTTTTAACTACAGTTTGTGGACTTCCTGATAGTAAAGAATTACAACAGTCCAGCCTTGAAGTAACAAATGCATGGACTAGTTTCTCAGCATTACCCCTGGACAGGAGATTTCTCATTTTTGCAATGTTCCTCAGATGAAAGAAGGAAATTCTAGAAACCTCTTTGACATGTGATTTAAATGACAGGTCCTGATCAAAAATAACACCAATATTTTTTACTTTATTATTCAAAATCAGTTTAATCCCATCCAAATGAAGTGACTGGCTAATCAGGTTATTTTTCAGAGACTCTAGTCCAAAGACTATAACTTCTGTTTTGTCTGCATTCAGAAGCAGAAAGTTAAGAGTCATCCAGGTTTTTATGTCTTCAGACATGCCTGTAATCTATGTAATGGGTTAGCTTCATCTGGATTTATAGACAGATATAGCTGGGTATCATCAGCATAACAGTGAAAATTAATCCCATGCTGTCTAATAACTCTACCAATTGGGAGCATGTATAAAGTAAAGAGAATTGGTCCTAGCACTGATCCCTGTGGTACTCCACAGGTAACCTTTGAGCATGTTGAAGATCTATCATTAACATGAACAAAGTGAATTCGATCAGATAGATAAGATTTAAACCAGTCTAGTGCTGTTCCTTTAAGTCCAACAAAATATTCAAGTCTTTCTAAATTACGACCCTGAATCTCTGGTCTTCTGGCCTGGATTCCTGTTTACCTCGCCTGTTTACCTCGTCGGCTTCGCCTTCTGGAAACTCCTGCCTCCCCTAGTCTGCTTGCTTCTGCTTGTCAGTCATTTCAGCAGCGTTCTTGGCTTTGGCTCCTGGAACTCTCTGGGCAGCGTTCGCCGCGTGCCATAGGAAGTCATCCGGCTGGATTCCACTCCTACTTCTGGGCACAGACTGAACTTTAAAACCAGGTTAGTGACTCACATGCTTGTAATCGTCCTCCATTAGATTTACAAGGTCACTAACCTACTGTAAGTTTTTCCCTCTACAGGGATTCCGGCCTTTTCTGCTCTAGCTGCTGAATCGTAGGTCCGACATTTAATAAATGAATGCTTTTGAGAATCACATCGGCCTGTCTGCTTGAAATTCTGGTTCCACAGTACCGAGTCCTGACAATAATGCAGGGAAAACGTAAAAAAAATATTTGAGATTTCGGCTGGCCACCTCATATGCTAACACAACAGTACTTACCACAGGTTTTGACTGCAGCCCATTTTTGGGAGTGAATTTTATATTGTGGGACCTGTGGGTACACATCTTCCTTATGTGCATAGATTCTTCACTTTCCTTAAAGTGAGTTTACACTGCATTTTAATTCTTAAAAACTGGGATAGCATAGTTCAGAAGCTTCATGCTTGGACCAAGGATTGGAGTAACCAGCTAGTCCAATTGTACTCAAAAGTATCATTTATTCAAAATAATAGTACACAAGTTAAAGTAGAAAGTAAGCTTCTACACACCTCTGCAAATGTTTTTTCTTAACACCGACTGGAAAAGGATTTTTCTTTGCCATCCCTTATGTAATTAGATATTTTTTATTTAGTTCATAAAAAAAGTTTAAGCACTCAGTGAAACATTTAAGTCAAGATATTGGCCTTAAAAGAGGCCTCAGCTGTTTATTATTTGAGGGAAGCAGTTATCTATTGTCCCCTGAGAATATCACATTTGTAAACACCAAAGTGCTTCTAAAATCAAATTTTCCTTCGCTTCATTAGTATCAGCAGGATTCTCCTCACTCACTATCGACCAGCGCTTTCAAACTAAACTCTCTGTGGCCCGCCAAGTAGCCGGCCGGCGGGGAAAACGTTTTCTTTCTCTGCACCCTCACCTTTTTCTTCTTTGCTTTACTCTTTTCTATTCATTGTCCTGCCCCGCAGTGAGATCTGTCTCAAGGTTATCCTTTAACTGCAGGTTTTTGTTGGAGGCTTGTGTCTCTGTATGCGAGTCAGACTTCAAGAACTTGTATTGATTTCAGCTGCGGGGCGAAACTGTCAGCGGCCTTGAGTCCTGGAGTGCTGTGTAGGGACAATCTTCTGAAATGAGAGATATTTCTGAGTTTACATTGCATTTAGTCCGACTCCCTCTGCGGTCCCTCTCTGTATGTGGATTCAAGGATGCAGATTTTTGAAATGGAGTTTGTCAGGAAAATTCCTCTGTTCAAAAATAATGTAAAAAAAATCGCAGAGGATTATGGTGTATTTCTATTATTTATGTAAACCTTAAGTATAATTTGGCTGGCTTGATGGAGCAGCGTCTCCTAATTTCATCCTCTGAAGCTACTGTAGTTTTTCCTTGTAATAATACACCTTATTATTATTATTAAATGAAAAACCTATCCTTAAAGCAAACCTTTTAAACAAGCAATTATCGATCCATCTTTAACTAAATGGCCTTTCAAGAACTTTTTGTCAAGATGGGGTACATTACTCGGGTTCTAATATCTGTTGCCACATTTTTTGTTACCATTGCTCTCTTAAAAATAAAGAAAGAAAGTGCCGGTTCTCAACGGTATTCAGACATTTTCTCTCTTTCAGTTGATTTATTGCTCACATTAATATTAATTTCTCTGCCAATGGAAATATAAACTTAATACTCCAGCATGATCAAGGGGCCAAGAGAACAGGATTCTTGCTTATAGTGTAACTTCATCATCCAGAGCCTTAGATATAATTTATATTTAAACCAACTGCGTCGCTCATGGAGTTGCACTGCAGACTACTCCCACTGCCAAATGGTCAGCAAATGTCTGGACCTCCAGCCAATCTACCTCTATCTCTACCAAGTAGCAAAAAAAAGGAAAGAAGTTGGCTCATAATCTTCTGATTTACTTTGAAAGAGTCTCAGAGTCGCTGCTTTAGCCCAAAACACCTGAAAAAGATAAGCCATAGAGTGACAGATTACTAAAAAGTGAATTTTCTAATTCATGAATTCATACCTTGGAAGAAATAGATGTATATTCTTTTTTATTTAATTGATTCTGTAAAGAGGTAAAAGGAAAGAAAACATTTCAGGATTTTTTGACTCTGAGGCATTTTTGTATTTAATTGTATTTTTCCTAGCCAATAGATGCTCCATCTAAATGACTAAAATGTCTGATTTAATCCAGTTTTATGTTGTTTCTATAACCCTGTTATTAAATGAGGACCTTCCGGCATTTTAGCATTTGCGTATTTACCTTGCAGGCAAGATTATTTGTTGGGAGATTTGTGATTTTACAAATTCCCAACAATACAGTTGTCATGGTCCTGGTGCCGTTGGTTTGGTTTTTTTCATATGCTCCTGTTCACCTGTCTAACTGGCCCGGTGGCTGTTTAACGACGATTGTTTCCACCTGGTTCCTCAGCTATTTATGTGGCTTGCTTGCCTACCATCAGCGCCAGGTTATTTGAGCTGTTTTTGAGATTAACTCTGGCATTTTATATGTTATTCTGATTCTGACCGGTTTCTGTTTTTGGAACTTCTGAGTTTTTGCTTTTCTCCCTGTTTCGCTCCGTTAGTTTGATCTGCTTTGGACTGATTCCTGGATTCTGGTGGCTGACCGAACTTGGACCTGTCCTCAATCCGGCTTTGGATCTTCCTTCATGGACAGTGTTGCTGCTCGGCGTCAGCTGGCGCCTGTTCTTTAGTCTGCTCTGCTTTTTCACTAGGAACTCTGGGGGCTCTCATTTGGATTGTACTCCTTCCTCCGGGATCGAACTGAATTCAGAACCAGGTTAGTGACCGATATAGTCGTGGCCAGTCTTAGATTTAAAGTCACTAACCTGAGTTTCTATCTTTGCCAGATAATCCAGTGAGCCTGCCGCAGATGACGAATAGCAATGTTTAAATAAACGCTTTGAACTTTCCCACTGCCTGTCTCGCCTTGAATATTGGGTCCAACATTCTGAGATCATTACAAGAGTAGCCTGAAATCTACAGTAAGTCATTAAAGCCATTAGCCTGAAACAATGGAATATTTCTAGCCAATGAAATGCATTGACATGCATGACATCAACCAGAGGCTATAGTCTGAATTAAAACAAACATGGCAACTCTGGTGGACTTCTCTGTAGGCTGTGTTTGAATTCAACGTCATCTGAAGGCCAGATTTGTCGGATGATTACATCATATTGCAGCGCCGTGGCCTGTTCGGATTTAAAGACTCCTCGTTATGCGGCAGAAAAAAATGGAGCCTTCTTTTCCCCGATTTTAAGCTGTATCCTCTGTAGCCCTGGGTATCCTGTGCCTTGTAAGTCAAAGCAAGCCAGCTGCTCCGTACTCAGAGGGAAAAGGGAAATGCAACAGTGGTAAATATTGTAAGTGCAGATTAATATGATTCAATTATGTGAATAATTTTGCCTTTAATTAAGGAAAATAGCTAATTGAAATAGTTAATTGAGTGAGATATGTGGTGGGTAATATTTGGTTTATTGAAAGGTTTTATCTGTCCCTTTGCAAATGGGTTTGGCTGACGTTTAACCTCAGATTCCAATATCTGCGCAGTGCAGGAACTACAAATCTGATGTCTCTGATGGCACTGCTGCTAAAGCTCCTCAAAAATTAAATTAGCACCCAGAAGAAGTAGTGAGAAGTTCTGTGTCTATTCTTTGCATGCTTTTTAGTCAGCTGTCATGGTTGCTAGGGGACAGAGCGTACGCTGAGGGAGGTGCGACTGGACCTGTTTGAATCTATAGCCAGTGCGTGCAGGTGGCGCAGTGGTTAGTGTGCACTGTGGTCCTTTCCATCTCTCCCCTCTCTCATAACCCTTTTCCTGCTGTAAAAACTCAAAAATAAATAGAGGATACAATCGGCCAAAGAATCTATAGCTGAACTGTTCCGCCGTCCTTATTTTCACAGTCTTTGAAGGACCTAGTCCAGGTAGGCTGGGTCCCTCGAAGGACGCAGCTGCTGAATTTGAACACAGCCATAGACAATTCGGTCTGTTTTAGCTGGAATTCATCCATCCATTTTCCGACACACTTGCCTCAAGCAGACATGCGAGGGGTGTTGGTGCCTATCTCCAGCTATCTATGGGTGAGAGGGTACATCCTGGACAGATCACCAGACTATCGCAGGGCAACACAGTGACAAACAGGACAAACAACCATTCACCCACACCTAAGGAGAATTTAGAGAAGCCAATTAACCCAACAGTCATATTTTTGAACTGTGGGAGGAAGCCGGACTATCCAGAGAAAACCTACGCATGCACAGGGAGAACATGCAAACTCCATACAGAAAGACCCCAGGCCAGGAATCGCACCCAGAACCTTCTTGCTGCAAGTTCTTCTGCAGCAATGCTACCCACTGCGCCACTGACCAGACCAGCTGGAATACAGTCTATTTCTTTATTGAAAAACAAGCAAAAGGATGAGATTTTTGCCTTTGAGGATGGAAAAGATGTTTGCACGTTCATCCTGACCTGATTTGGCAAGAGTTTGTTTTATCATTACCTTCGCTATTTGTAAATCAAATCAAGGATGCGATACGTCCCAGCTGCTACTGCTGCTGCAGTTGGCTAAAAGCTCGACATGGGAGTCATATTCCAATTGGTGATTTACTAAACCAAATGAAAGAATGATCTGAATGTTGATCCCTTTGCGAACACTTCCCAGATGGACATTGTGTAGAATTCAAATTGAATTACACCTCCCAATCTGGCTTATACTAGGTTATTTCTATATTTTTTTTGACAAATTCTGACCCTTTTGAGGCCAGAATGTGTCTGAGCTATTTATGTCAAACTCGTGAAAAAAAAGTTGTGTGAAGGCCTTGTTTTTCTCCCTCTTATTTAGATTAACAAGTTATTATTGCCTGATATCCATAATGACCTCTGTCACTTTAATTAGGTTATAAAACAATGATCCATTAGCTTGTGGGTAATAAAATCTCAATCATTTGATTATGTCCCAAATTAGATTTCAGCAACACCTCATTAATAAAGGCAATTAGTCTGCGACTAAATTAGCTAAAAATATGAGATATTTAATTGGTTTACCCCGAGATCATTCCTTTACATGCAGGTTCAAATGTGTTAGCAGACTTACACAGAGCATAAAAAAAGTAAAGTTAAAAGTAGTGACTAAAAGACTCTCACAAGTTTTTGTTTCTCTCCTGTTTCGAAGTTGATTGCGTGTCGCAAAAAAAATACACAAAGTCTAAACAAAAAAAATGCTTAGTGCTTAGTGTGAGGGATTGTATTCGAGTCAATGGGTCGATGCAATCAACTGGTTTTCCTTAGATAGAAAACTTTAAATCAGTTTGCTTGTATGATCTGGTGGAATTGTGTCTTTAAAGTGCCTTGAGATGACATTTGTTGTGAATTGGCGCTATATAAATAAACTGAATTGAATTGAAATGTTCTGACAGCAGGTAAAAATAAAGTCTAAAAAAGTTGTTCTAATATATAGAACTTGTGCATCGTCTCATAGGTCCCTCTTCATGTTGATTCATTCTTCTTTTACAGAGTAAATACGAAGTGGCTGTTTGGAGCCGTGCTTCGGATGTCATCATCCCTATAAATGGTTGTTATTAGCGGCTATCAGGCCCATACAAGCCCTCAGATTGTGCCAGTTTGCTCATTAGGTTGATATTGTCAGGATTCCTGTCTGTGTTTGTGTTTCTGTGTTTGTCTCCCTTCCTCCACCAGGAGGCGCCTGGTTCTGGTCCGCCTCCCCACACACCTGCAGACGGTTACCTTGTTAACGGAGCGTTCTTAACCTGCTGACTGCCTCTACCTCGACGCCAGAGTGTTTGCCAGTTTTGGGTACTCTAGCCAAGCTGAGTTTTGCTGTATCAAACGGAGTTCTTGTTAACCTGAGTCTTAATCTTGCTCTTTTTGTCTTTGCCTCTCGGCAGGAAGTCATCCTGCAGACTGGATGTTTCGGACCTTCTCTCCCTGGAAGGATCATCTGAGCTTCAAGCTAAGTTGAGGATTTAAACTGGAGGTTTGAATCCACTTTCCCTCAAGAGATTGTTTGAGCTTCACACTGAGCAAGGGATTCATCTCCACTACGACCCGTTCAAGTACCCCAGGAAATCTGAGTGGCAGTCAGCTTCTCCGTTCACCAACAAACAACCGCATTCTGGGTAAACCACTGAGTCAGACAAACACTGGAACTACGGCATACAGACTGGAGTCAAAGAGTCAACAACTTCTCTGGAAATGTGAGTCAGCAACCAGATCCTCCTCTTCAAGTTCAAGAACCAAATTTCCTACTGAGCCTGAACTAACCACTGTGTCTTCCCCTCACTTTTCAGTTCTGGTTGAGCAGAGTTCAGAGCAACACTTGATTCAGCATTATCTCTTCAATAAACCTGTTAAACCTTTCCCCTGGTCTCTCTGAATTGGTTTCTCTGCATGTGGGTCAAAGCTCTCGATAAAACCATGAGAGATATCACAGAGTAAATCCTAACCCTAAAGTAATTCCTGCTTCACGACCCAAGGCTTTTAAGAATGCGGGGACAGTCTGCATTGTTTCTTATACGATCGGCTGACAGATATGATCAAAAGCTGTCCTTCACATGATAACATTCTGAATGAACTCAGTCCCTGCTCCACCATTGCTAGCTGTGTCTCTATATCCAGACAGTTTTTTGTGCTGAAATGTCAGTCAGATCTCCGTAAAAGGCCATAATAAACACTTCTACTCTCCTTTTATTCTTGCATTTCAAACAGCATCTGACGACTCAATAAATAGCTTCTGTTGTGCTCTTAAAACATAACACCTATTTCTCAGTGTTTGCTGCTGTCCTGTGTATGACAATGCTTTATTGTTTTGATGATGTGGCAGGGATGTGACTCTGCAGATCTATAGAAAAACGTATTTTAACTGTTATTCTGATTCCTTCCAGATAGAGCGAGCCCAATGGTAAGCACTGCCATTGCATCTGTGTTTTATGTCATTTCATATTTACACATTGGATAATGTTATTTAAAGAGCTTGTTCCCAGCGATCTATTCCAGGAAAGAGTTTCACAAACAGTATTTTATACATGTTCAACTAGTCGGCGAATCCTTTTAAATGTTGGAATATTGTTTTAGGATATAACCCTGCTTAAACCTCTCCATAACTTTCTCCCTGACCTGTTTCCTGTGTTCCTTGGTCTCCACATTTAAATAAACCTTTGCAGTCTTTACAGAACAGCTGCATTTATACAAAGATGATCTCTGTTTATCCAGGGGTAGCAGATGGATCATTTTTGGAGTTTTATTACATATTGGTATAAGATTACACAGCCTTAATGCGAATCTGTTTCATTTAAGCTCTGTCTGGTTATGATATATAAAAGTTGAAAGTACTGTAATTCCAGATGTGTGGAGCTAACTAGAATAATCATTTCTTTCCTGGAGAAGATTTGACTTTTTTTTATGTATTTGGGGGACTGTTTTGTGGTGTATAACATTCAGGATTACTAAAGCATTTCTGTGTGGATTCCACAAGCAAGCCGCACAAAGTTTACACAGTCATATTTCAGCAGACAGGCCGGGCCAAAGTGGCAGCCAGAAGAAACATCCCCAAAGGACATCCAGGGTTCAGGCTACAAAACCCAGACTTGGAAACCAAACCTGTTTGGCCACTAAAGGTGCTCTAAAGGATAAAGCTGTGTTGAAATAAAACTTCATTAATCACTCATTGTTATCTGTGATGTTTCCTCACCCGACTTGTCTGCATTATCCTCCTCCAGAACTAAAACCTGCAGCTGGATTCTGTCTGTCGCTTCCCAAGTTGAGGTCCAGCTCCAGAGCAGAGGCTTGGGCTAATCCTTCTGGGCTAACAAATTGGCTCTTATCTCTCCTCTGAGGATTCAACTTGTCAGATCATGCAGATAGCAGTGCTTCAATGAAATGCTGCAGCGCACACAGTTTAAACATATAGAGCCATTAGCGGGTCCTGGTGGAGCTCTGCAGGTCCCAAGGTCCCATTCAGCCTAGCAGGAAGAATAAAGCGACGCCCCAACACGGATCCTGTCACCAGCTAATATGTCAGTCGTCATGTTTTAAAGCCTGAGTTTAACACAAGGGAAAACACTCAAGCCGTTCACCTTTGACAGACTCCAGAGAGTGGGCTGGTTCTCCCCAGAAACAGTCGGATCACCAGTTCAATGCAAGGCCAGAAGCCCTAGAAGCAAACAAATATGTTGAATTGCATACTTGAAAAATATACGAGGCGTTACACGTTTTTGGCTTTACTTGTACGCGCTGTCATTTAGCTCATGAGCGGGAGTGAAAGGAAATGCTCCACGTTTCCCTCGTAAATCCACACAGCATTTCATGCATGGCTCACTCTGTGGAAAAGTGGCCGTTCTCTTGATGTCCTTAAGGTTCTGTGCCAAGGGGAGTATCTGGTGTAGTGCACGCTACACATGATCGCATTTATAAGAAGCCCAGATGTTTATTAGAAGATTTATTAGCAGCTGAGCTTCTTAGTGGTTGTGAAGCAGATTTTTTCTTTTTTTATTTAGCGTCTGATATTTCATTTTGCTTAGTCTTTAAAAGAGCCTGCAGCTTGGAGAGAAGGTATAAGGAGCAGAGAGCAGGAACGACACTCATGGGCCTGATAATGTCCATCTTCATCATAACTGCTCTAAAATTCATGGAGGCTTTAAAAAAAATGTTATTGCATGATTTGAAGGAGCAACAGCGATGGAGGAGGCTCCTGGCTACTATTTCTATTGTGTTAAAGAAAATCCTGATTCCTGTATCTGTGTAAATATGACAGTAAAAAACACTTCAGCAGAGAAAGAAACAAGAAGGGAACTGTTAACATTGGGTAATTAAAACAGACGGATGGAGGGAAATAAGCCATACTGAACCAAAAGTCTAAATCTGATTGACAGATATAGGAATCGCTTCTGCAAACCAAACTGCCAGGATTGGAAGATGATTATTTTAGCTGCCAGACATCCAGACTAAGAAAACCCTTTTTAACATGTCAAATTGAGCAAAATACATAAATGGACATAGATTTCAGATCCTGCCACTGACTAGGCCTTTCCAACAGCTGAATATGCTTTAATCTAAACAGTTTCACCGTATGTCTGGTTGTTGTGTTTTAGGTGAAAATTCATCACAATATAATATTTTTTTTTCTCCTGAATATAGCTACTTAAATGTTTCTGTAAACTCTAACCAACCTCTCTCTTCTTAAAAATCAAAACGCATCCCCACAGTGTGATTGTGTCACTACAATGCTGCACTATTGGCTCGATATGTTGCATGCATGTCATGAAACGAGGACAGATGGACCCAGTATTCAAGGAGAGACAGTCAGTAGGAAAGTTCAAAACGTTTATTAAATAAACAAACAAAACAAAAGCGGAGCTGTGGCTTGCGGACACTGCAGGATGGGGGGCAGGGTACCGCCCAATCTCAGACACTCTAGGGGAGAAACACAGGTAAGTGACCCCGATCATCTGACTGAAGATGATGTTCTCAGTAAGTCACTTACCTGGTTTAGCAGTTCAGTCCATACCGCTTGAGGGGTGCAATCCAGCCGATGGGCTGACAGCTGAAGCGGCTCGCGTCACCCAGAGTGTCCCTAGTGCTGCAGCTCCGGAGGAGTTGGGGGAAGCCGATCCTGATCAGGGATGCAGATCAGGCAGGAACAGAACAGTTAGCAGGATCCAGGCTTCCAGGCTATAACAGAGCTCCAGGACAGGAGGGTTCAGAGTCTGACTGGGACCAGAAGCGTGACCAGGCGGTCACGCACAGGAGCAGACAGGATCAGGTGCAGACAGGCAGGCTCAGTGGAAGAGGGTAGCCGAGACAGGACGTGGAACCGGAACTTGAAGCAGGACTTTAAACTGGTCTCCTCCCTGGAGCCAGGCTTACTGGATAAAAACCGAACCTCCCCACATAATGAGCCAAAAACCCAGAGGACTCCGCGGGGGAGGAACAGTGGACGATAAGGAGACGAGAAAAACACAAAAACCCTCTTTCCACTGGCTGCTAGGATCCAGGACACGAACCAAGGAACAAAACTAACAGACAGGCTAACAGAAAGACAAGTACTGATCTGGCACTGAATGCTCAGGCTGAACTGAATATAAACCAGAGGAAACAGGTGAGAGGAATAAATTATAATTGAGGCAGGGAGGGAAAACGACAGGTGAGAGGAATTACTAATTAGGGAGGAGCAAACAGGCCAGATCATGACAATGTAAGCACTGACTTAGATATATAATCCTCTACAGTGGCTGCAAGTTTCTTTCAACAATAATAACTCCATGCGACTTTGCTCTAATGAATGCAGAACTAATTATCATCCAACTGACCGACTCTTTTTATATGAGCCGTGAGTCTCTGCAGCTCCTCCACAGGCACCAGAGTGAAACCTTTTGTCAGATTCCTAAGTAAGGTGAGGCAAGTTTATTATCATATTAAGCCCATTTTAGTGGCAAGACTATTCAAAGTGCTGTACATGAGAATAAAAGAAAAGTATATTACAGTGATGTAAAGGCAACAAATGATTATAGAGGATAAAAGTGAATCATTAAAATAAGAGGATGATGTAAAATCATGATTAATGAAAAAAACAGATAAACTGATTAAGAATATAACAAAAGTTTAAATGGAGACTTGATTAATAATACATAGATAGCACACTGGAAAAACAATCTAGAAATAAATAAAACATTTCTTAAATTAAGTGTATTTACCCTCAATTTGAGTAGGTAAATGAGATAGTTTCCCAATGGAATGAGTATTTTTACTCTTAAAATAAGATAATTAGATAATATGCACTCTTTTACCTCTTCAATCCAAGAACAAATGCACAAATTTTAAGAAAAAAATGACTTTTTGATTTTGTTTTTTGCCAGTGCAGAGTCAAAATTCTGCTCTAAAGAAATATGTTTTTAAAGTTGATTTAAAGAGAGTTTCAGTGCATTTAGTGTTTTCTGCAGTTTATTTCAGGTCAGTGGAGCTAAGAAATAAAAGCTGCTTCCACATGATTCTGGTTCTGGGTATGTAGATTAGATTAGAGCCAGAAGACGGTCTGGCTGTTGATCCACTGACAGCTAGTCTGTAATTTATTTTGGAGTGAAGCCATCCAGTGATTCATAGACTAACAGAAAGATTTAAACGTCTATTCTCTGAGTTACAGGGAGCCTGTTAGGCATGGGCGGTTCTAGACAGGGGCCAACGGGGGCCAGGGCCCATGTAGCTAACGTCCTGGCCCCTGTTATGGCCCCTGTACTGAAAACATAATACTCAAAGAAATTTTAAGATGATCTGCCCTGCAACAAGCATGGTTACTGAAAGGTCCTTTGGATCTATTTCATTTTTTTCTTTACAAATTGTATTTTATTAACTATTTTTTTAAAAATAAGGTGATGGCTTCAGTGGTATTGAGATATTATCCCAGTTTTCATCTGCTAAATGTTTTTTCAAAACAAATTAATAAAACACAAAAATTTTTTACAGCTGAATTTAACAGTTTTTCTTACATTCTAATTCAGATATTATAGAAAACTGTAATTTCAACTTAAATTAAGTCATAAATATGTAAAATTCCAAAATTCTGAATGTTTATTCACCTAAAAAGACATTTAGGATTTTAATGAAACTTAATTGAATAGAAGTCTCACTTCATGCAGCTATCCTGTTTTTTATTTCATGCTTTTCTGTGCCCCCATTAAAACACGCTGGGCCCCTCCTGGCACCCCTGGTACATTTGGTCTAGAACCGCCACTGCTGTTAGGGTCTCTGAGGTTTTGCCGTGTTTCGGGTGTGAGTGAGCATCCTGTCACAGAGAGGATCTTTGCTGCTTCCTGGGCGGGCCCATGTCGCTGCACACCTTAGAACGTTTCACAATCTGGATGACTGGAGTGTATATACGGAGGTAAAGGACCATCTCTCTTCGCCGGTTGATTACCCAGATCACAACCAGTGAACCTCAGTTCTTCTCCAGACTTCATACAAAAGGTCCTACCTGTGTACCTGCTTTCCAGCACCACGTCTCTTGCCTATTTGGACTCTCAATAATCTCAGCAAAGACGGAGACTGTCGCATTAACACATGAATATAAAACAACCATACAAACAGGGTTCCTGGTTGCATTTTGAAAAGAGTAAAAAATGTTAAAGTAATGTAAAGATCCTGCACCTATAGGATACTAAATTTACACTTGTCTGAGTGAGTTGAACTTTGATCGACCAGCTTGTGAGGAGCCAAATAAAACATACCTTCCTATCACCAAGTTTAGCTCGTGGAAAATTGGACTCCGTTTATGTCTGGAGCACAAATTTAAGCTAAGGTGATTACGTTTGGATTGTAATTAGATTGAATTTAAGCTTTCACTGCTCTGTATGTACATGCTGTGTAAATATTAATTTGATATAAGAGCCTCGTAACAAGGGGGGAGAGAAAAAGAGCAACGTGAGGCCGACAGGAGACTCATCCTGGGGAGGAGAATCTACGTCAGGGATCCATGTGGCCGGCCTTAGCAACAGCTGAATGTCATCGACCAGCTGGCCAGTCAGAGGGACTAATAATCCACAGCTTTTCATTGCTGTTGGTTTAAATTAATTTCTCTTTTTGTATCACAGGCCTATATTTCCTAAGTTAATTGGGAAAACAAGAACATAAATAATTTTTCTTGACGTATAAACACAGAGTGTGAAATGGATTGTGCTGTTTGAACTCATATGACTCTAATTTTCCTTATTTTATGGGATGGTACTCAGGCTTTAAATGTTTTTCCTGCCCATATACATGTTTTTCCTCTTTATAAAGGCTCAGTCCACACAGAAACAAAAATGGTATCACTAACAAAATGATTAAATAATAGGTTCTATAAAATATATATTTTCAAAATGATGCTTACTGTTTGTAAATAAGTAATTACCAGGAAATTAAGGACTGCTGAGATACCTACATCTGATAATTGGATAAATGTGATATAGGGAATGCACCACATGGAAGAAAAATAGACAAAATAAAATAAATACATAAAAAAAAAAACAGATTATATAAAGACTTGAGGATTACATTGTCTAGATTATTCTGAAACGTCCGAAACATATATTACCTAAATGCTACTATTAAAGGTCCCATTATGCTAAATTTGAAAATAAGAATTTTTAAGAATAAGCCTGCCAGAGCATTTTTTTTGTTGCCATTTCTGCAAGAAAAGGTTAAAAATGTGAGCGAGAAATGACAGAGGCAGCTTGACTAGATAACCTATTGTTACCATTCATTTATATGGTCGGCAACAATAATACACATAGTTTTATTCTGGTGCAAATATAGAATAATCTCAAATAAATCATCTCAACACAGAACATGAAGCATTTCTTCTAAATATGGGAAAAAATCCAGTTTTTCAAGGGACAGCTGGAAACCCTAGACTGTTGACAACCTTAAATTTAGCCTGAGCTGCTAAAGCATCTTTCTACTGGAATAAACTAACTAGACTAGTAATAAATAAAGTAATTTAACACAAGGACACAATCAGAATTACTGCACATATCCTGTTAAGAAAGGACAGTATGTAAGGCACAGATAAGTTTATTCATCTCATAAAAACACACACTTATCCTCAGTGATGGGACTAACGGCGTTGAAAGTAATAAAGACGCAATAAAGTCACGTACAGTAGGGTGACCAAACGTCCGTATTTCCCGGGACATATCCGTATTTCACGTCCTGTCCCGGGCGTCCCGGGTTTTTTTTAGAAAGTGAGGAAATGTCCTGATTTCACTGCGCACGACGCTCCGTGTGTCGTAATCCCTGAGCCGCGTCAGTGCGGGCAGCCCTTTTCTTAATCAGAGGCTCTGTTCGAAATCCTCGGTTGCATCCTCCAAGGACGCGGTCTACCTAGACTGGATCCTTCGAAGTCCTTGGAAATAAGGAGGCCGGAAGAGTTTTGGCTGTAAATTCGAACAGGTCCTCCCTTCGGCGGGATTTACCGCCGTATGCTCGGTTGCTTAGCAACCATGAAAGTTGACACACAAAGCAGGAAAAGAATGAATACCGAGGTTTTCAAAACTGTTTGTTTATTTATTTATTTTAAAAAAAGTTAAAGTGAACAAAGACTACACTCACAAGAATCCAGAGTGGAATAAAGGTTCCAACCACCGGGAGCAGGAACAAATCAAATCAAATGTAATGATAGAAACCTTAGTCAGTTAAATAACCTGCTGCTGTCATTTTGCACATCTCTGATGTTGCTGCTATTTTCAAATATCCATTACTGTAAAAATGTCCATAGCTGGATATTGGTTATTTATTCTCCAGTTTTATATTGTTAAAACACTTTACAGAATTTTATTTTTTATATTTTAACTCTTCCCTATTATGTTATTCTTATACATTTTTCTAAGGTCCTCATTTGTGTGACCATTTTCAATAATCTTTCTGCTGCTGTAAATTTGGGGGATTTTCTATTCTATTCTATAAAAGGGGTAGAAATATTTAAGTAAATCTAAACAATGTATCTACAAAATATATCTGCAAAATCTCTAATATTCAAAAACAAAAAATTCTTAGTTAAGCATATTGTGCAAAACAACAATAAAAAAATTAAACTATCAGATTTATAGTTCCCACTCTGCAGATCTATTAGAATCTGTCCTTAAATTACAGCCAAACTCAATATTACCGCCAAATATCTGACTCAATAACCATTAAAACAACTATTTTCATTAATTTCAGACGGAACTATTCACAGAGTTGTATTATATTAAACTGAACTTCCAATTTTCACCACTGTTCTGCGCCAAGTAACATTTTCTTTGATCACGGAGCAAATCCGGATGATGAGACATTTGTTCTTTCATTTGTCCCCCCCCCCCCCCCCCCCCCCCCCCGCCCGCTCCGAGGTGTCCTGGTTTTCCAAAATGAAAATATGGTCACCCTAACCTACAGCTCTTACTTTTACTGTTTGTAACAGAAACTTGGTATCGATCTTTGCAAAACCTTAAATTTTGCAGGCAGATTTCAATCACAAATAGAATCTGTGCATTTAGGCACTCCGATAACAGCAGCAAAAAAACTTTTGTCTCATTGAAGCACACAAAAAAGCTCTTAGCTTAGCCATGTCTGGATGCTATATGGCGGTGAGCAGAAATATGGTGCCTAGCAGATGGACTTTAGACGGCTGGCTCAGATTCCTGGGTGGACTCTTTTTTCCCCCATGTCATGGTTTTGATTTTGTTCAACTTTTATTTTGAGTTTTCATTGATGTTATTTTGATTCTTGCATTCTAGGTATTTTTGTTGAGTTCTTGGATATTTCCTGTTAGCCCTCTTGCGTCAGTCTCCTTTTCCCTAGCTCCCTTCTTGCCTCCTCTGTTCACAGCTGCTCCCAATCTGCTAATTAGCCTGGTCTTCAATTCTCTCTCCCGTACAATCTCCTCCTGTTCAGTCACTCTTTGCTGGTTTGTCGTCATTACTTTGTCCCCTTCTTGCCCCCTATTGTTTTTAAGCATTTTTGGATTTCTTTTGGATTTATATTTTTGCTTCTGTTAAACTTTTGTCATTAAAACCTTTAGGTAACCACCTCAAGCTTTGTGTCTGCATTTGGGTCCTGTCAAACCTCCACCCCCACTGTGACACCCCATATGACATCATAAAGGGTATGGCTTTCAAACAGACCATTTTGAGCACACATTAGCTAAGAGGTGGAGCAAGGCAATGAGAGAGTTTTTTTCATTTGTAAAACCTCATACAGAGGCTCAAACACGTAGGACTGTTACAAAATGTTTGTAATTTTAATTTTGCATAATTTTATTTATATTCTGAATAAAAAAAGATGAAGAAACAAGTTTTGTTTACATGGTAGAATGCAGCACTATGGTAGCCTCGTGAGACCATCCCTATCTCGCAAGCTTTCAAGGTTTCACTCGCAGATACTGTCCGTTAAAGAAAATTTGGAGCCTTTCACCAAACGAACGTCCAATCAGCGTTGGCTTTGAGGCGGTGTGACGCAACGAGAAGCGCGGCAGTTCAGTCTAAAGAACATGGCGGCTTCAGCCGATGAAACTAGCGTTAGCGTGGCTATCGAGCAAGTTTTATCGGAATTACAGAGTATTTCTTCACTGAAAGAAGAGCAAAACACTGCTCTGGAGGCTTTTCTCAGAGGAAAATATGTTTTTGCTCTTCTCCCGACTGGTTTCGGCAAGAGTTTGGTCTATCAATCTGCTTGTCCCTGGCTTGTGGTTGTGTTTTCGTCGTCGCTCTGTTAGTACGTCATATGCTTTGTTGATCTGATTGGTTTATTTGGCCCGTCTATCACCAACATAGGCCAATCAGCTAACCAGTATTTTCGCCCCTTCCCAAAATTACTTCAATGGAAGGTTTCCAGATGGATATGCGGAGCAAATCCAGCAAATCCATCTGGCGGAGTCAGGTTAGCACTATGGCACCTATGCCCGGCCCATTAGATCTGACATGCCAACAGAAACCCACCAACCACTTCAGGAAAAAAAAATAGTGCCTCAACATTGATTGCGACAGAGTTGTCGGATACAGGAGTTTGCATACAATCGAACCGTTGTTGGTTCAAGCTCCAGCTTACAGTGTTATTGTGTCCTTGGGCACGACACTCAACTCAACTGGCCCTCTGGTGCCTGTCAGCGAGCCCCAGGGCAACTGTGGCTACCAGTATATGTGTGAATGGGTGAATGACTAAATGTAGTGTAAAGGGATTTGGTCCTTATCTCCTGAGTTTAAAAAGTGCTATATAAGTACAGGCCATTTTCAAAAACACCTGGCATAAGCAGGCAACTCCAAATCGACATAGTGGCAAAGAGATATGGAGCTACAACGTCGTATCAGAAAAGAAACTGTTCACTGACACACAAAACCGATCGCTTTGAAATCTGTCAACTCCAGTTTCAAAATAGTCTTTTACCCCTTAGATATGCCTTAGCTTATGTCCATGTGGGAGGATGCCCAATTGAAACTGTTTCTAAGGCTTTCACTTTTTGCCTGACACCATGCATCATTCTGTCCTCCTCTCCACTCCCCATCCATGCCCCCCATTCTCACCTGCATTACTCCCTCTCCAACATTCGATTGCATTCCCTCTTTGCCATTATCAAAACCATTTTCCTGTGCCTAAATGGCCTGCTGATTCCCACTACTAAGATGAACAGCCTACATTTCATGGAAAAGTGCTCCCTCTCTCTCTTTCTCTCTCTCTCTCACGGAGCCTTTACTGCCGTCCCATTTTGTAGAAAGGTGTAGGCACATCTCACATTTCCCTCAGAAGGAAGTCAGAGGAACAAGTGGCACACCGTGGGGATAATTAGATTTTCTTCTGCTGGTTATGTTTGAATTATTGATCACATTTGTTCGATAAAGTGACAGCTCATTGATTGATCACAGGCCCTTAAGGATCCATTAGCGCCATTGTTTGGTAATGACTGGTTCTTTTGCAGTGCATCTAATTGGCACTAATGTCAAGGGCAGAGGCATGACAGATGACACACTGGACCGACTGGTGCCAGCAGCTTTTACCAGTTAAATGTATAAAAGCTGTCATAATGGACTATTTTTTTTCTAGGATTCCGTGCAGTTTCAAATTATAATGTTAGATTTTATCAAAACTGAACTCCTTTCAGTTTCACTCCGTGTTTGCTGTGTTTCGCTCAGCCTATGAAATCCTTTTGATGAGTGATTGCTTCAAAAAATCCATCAAGTATGACCTCACGCACTGCTGGCAATAATCACTTTGCCTCTGAGAGACATCACTTTAGATCGTCTGCTGCTGTCTGAGCCGCACTCCTCGCTCCTGGAGGAACGATTTAACAAGAAGGGTGACATTTAGAGGCACATTTACAGATGCTGGGACCACGGTGATTCCCTTTTTGTGATAAAAGACAAAAGAGCAAAGGGATAAAAAGAAAGTAACAATGGAGATTATCCAATCATTTCAATTTCTTACTTGTTGCACGTCCTCAACATTTATTTATTACTCATGGAGGTACATTTTTCTCGTTTAACTTTCACTTATTAAAGGTAACTTTCCTCTACAACAGAAAATGTCTAACATTATTAAACACATTTGAAGCCAAAAAGAAGCACTAAGAAGTCACTTTCTAATGAACAAATTTAATAATTTTCCTCTTTTTCTTTAACAGTGTCCTGTCTGGCAATGTGGCAATAAGAATAATTGTCTTGATGCCAAAAAGAGCCAACAGATTTTACTTTCACAAGTGGAGCAGTATGGCAATTGCCATACTGCTCCACTTGTTTCATGCATATAAATTGCTTTATTATAATTATGCAGGGAGTTACACTGCAATGTAAATAGAGCAGAAAAACAGAAGAAGAAAAAGGGAAAAAAAAGAGTAAAGATGAAAGATGAAAGAAAGAGCAGATAGAAAGGAGACAATGACAAAACATTTTCAGTACAATAAAGAAACACATTGAAACTATCGCTGAAGTAGTATTATTTAGTCTGACATGTACTCTGTGTTACCTGAACATGGAACCAAGCACCATTCATAATTTTCTTGGTCCACATTTAGAAATTTGGAGCCAATGAAGAATAAGATACAAGAATTAGTCAGTTTTTTTTTTTTTTATCAGATGTTAAAAAAAAAAGCCTTTTTTTGCAAGCAAAGGTAAGACACACAAAAAATATCAATCCCAGGTCAGAGTGATAGTAAAAAGCCTGTATTTAAATAGAGCTTTTTGTTAAGTAAGGAGACTTGATCAAAGCACTTTTCTCTGCTTTTAGTCAAACACACGTTCACTGATAGTGGTGAGCTAGCTACATTGTAGCCACAACTGCTCTGGGGCTTTGTGAGCAACCGAATTTAAATAAGGACAAAAGGTGAAAAATAACTTTTATTTAATGTCTTTATTCAGAACATTAACAACCGCTACAGATTCATAAATAAATAATCCCACAGGAAGAAAAATATAATAAAAATAGAAAAAAACTCACTGGTTTGTAACAGCCCTGCTGTCCAACATGCACACAGTTCAAGATACAAGCAAAATGCTTTGTGTGATTTTTCTTTGCTTAATTTAATTACATGATGTCTGCAGCCTTTGCTGTTAGGAGCTGAAGAAGATCTCACACCTTTTGGATGTTTGCTACATTTTAGCATCTAGTGCTGATTGTGAAAGATACAGTTTAATGAATTATATCATCTAAACAGCATCCAGAAAGCTCTTATAGCGGCTTAATTGGAGAACTATTGGTTAAGTAAAAAAGGCCATATGTGAAAAATAGATCAAATTTAAGTCAGATTTTTAAATATTCAAGTGACATTTATTAAGAATTTCTGATGATGAATATTAATTATGAAATGCCTATACTATAAAAAAGGAATATAAGTAGAAAAGCAAAAAACAAAACTAAAAATTTTGTAATTAAAGGGAGAAGCAAAGAGTCACAGTAATTTAATCACAAGTCAATCTGTATCACAAGCTTCAGCATTTCATTGTACAAAATGGGGATGCCTTAATGTGAACAAAGAGTTATGTCTGAAGTTTAAGAGGGAAAAGTCCCTTAAATCAAAGGTAAACTAATGAAAATTGCGGCTGTATGAATTGTGGCTATGATTGAAAAATTTGAGGGAACATCTCTCACAGTTGATCTTACATCACTTCTGGATTGTAGAGGTTTTTGACATGGCTGAGCCAACAAAAAAGGTAACGAAAACTTCTGTTTGAAGGAGAAATGAACAGAAAAAATGTAATTAATTCAGGGTAGGGCAACAGACAGCAGCAAGCCATTTAAATACAAACGATCGGAAGAACAGTGTTGCCAACTTAGCAGTTCTGTTGCTATATTTAGCGACTTTTCTGGCCCCTCTAGAACTTTTATTTCAAAAAAGTGCCTAGTGCCAAATCTAGCGACTTTTTTCTACTACTGGAGACTTTGGCAACAACATCTAAAAGATGCGAACTCTGCTCTCCAGAGCAAGTAGTGTCAGGACTCCTGTCTGTCTGTTTGTGTTTTCTGTGTTTGTCTCCCTTCCTCCACCAGGACGCGCCTGGTTCTGGTCCGCCTCCTCACACACCTTCTGATGGTTACTTCGTTAACTGAGTGTTCTTAAGCTGCTGACTGCCACTACCTCGACACCAGAGTGTTTGCCAGTTTTGGGAAGTCATCCTGCTAACTGGATTTTTCGGACCTTCTCTCCCTGGAAGGATCAACTGAGCTACAAACTGAGCTGGGGTTCAAACAGGAGGTTTGGATCCACTCTCCCCCCTTTCTCAGAGCTTCGCAATGAGAAAGGGATGATTCTCCACTACGACCCGTTCAAGTACCGCAGGAAATCTGGCAGTCAGTTTCTCCGTTCACCTACAAACAGCCGCATTCTGGGTAAACCCTGTTCCTCCCTCCACCGAATCAGACAAACACTGGAACTACAGCACACAGACTGGAGTCAAAGATTCAACAACTTCTCTGGAAACGTGAGTCAGCAACCAAATCCTCTTCTTCAAGTCCATGACTCAAATTTCCCAATGAGCCTGAACTAACCGCTGTGTCTTCCCCTCACTTTTCAGTTCTGGTTCAGAGCAACACTTCTCTCTGCATTATCTCTTCAATAAAACCTGTTAAACCTTTTCCCTGGTCTCCCTGTTTGGTCTTCATTTGCGTCTGAACCTTAGTAAAATCATGACAAGTAGATTGGTAACCCCGCCTCCTGCTCTCCTCTATCTTGTCTGCTGTCATGATTCATGCAGCTATTATTTCACCAAAATGAAAAATGGAGAACAGAGAAGCAGATCATGGCTTGTCTACAGTGAAAAGAAGGACTGGGTTATTTACTTTTGCCGTATGGTCTGTTTTATGTGTTGTCCTCTCAATTCAGAGGGCCCAAATTTCCTAAATGCGCCCCTGGTTGCAAAATTGTTGCCAAATATCTAATTAGAATTATGATATGTGTTTTCCTTGAAACGATAGGGGCTGCAAAGACTTCTTGGCATTTACCATGACTGCACCTCTCAAAACCAAAACAGGTCAGAGGTGTATTTTGTTCAGACCCCTTCAGAAGTGTCCTTCTTTTTAGATATATTTGGCACTAGTTGGGGTTGGGGTTGAGAGAGAAGGAGGAAGACGTGCTTCAAAGGTCAATGGCAAAGATCAGGATGCTTTTAAGCTCTTTAGTATGGCATTGTTTAGATGGAAACTGGGTCTTAGAGCTCAATTCTTTTAATTTCATCCCTCATACAAGTTAATTAATTTATCAATTTCTAAAACTGGTCTGTTTTATAGTATTATTTAAAAAAAATATTAAAATGTAAATATGTGGATCTATGTAGGGCTGAAACAATTAATCAGATTAATTGTTATTAATTGATTATTGAAATAATCGTCAACGTTTTAGTCAATGATTAATCGTTAAATGGAGTATAGAGACTCTAAAGCATTCCTTTAGCTGATAGAGACCCAATAACTATATAGATTGCAGAAACCTATCTCAACTTTTTGCATTTAAGTAAAAAAAACAAAACTTTTTCATCTGTCAATACACACTATCTTGAATGACTCAAGTGTAAAGTTGTTTAATTTCTTAAAAGTCTGTTTTAAGGAACCTTTTTCTACCCGATTATTATCTGATTAATCAAAGAAATATTAAACAGATTAATCAATTTGCAAAATAATCGTTAGTTGCTGCCCTAATCTATGCCTTTTGTCACAATGTTACCAAAGCTCCGTTTTGACAGTAGAGAGTCTTTAAATAAAGGTGTAGCACAAATAATTCAGTTAGCAAACCAGGAGGAAAAAACATAGAAAGACAGAAGCATGTGTGAAAAAAAAGCAGGGAATTTTAAGGAGAAATTCCCTATGGAGGAAGTCAAGCTGGCTGAATTAAAGAAGGGCAGCAACAAAGGCTGAATGAGGTTCACCTCACATAGGGCAAAACAAGCCTTTGACACAGAACAATGTGATTATAGTTCCCTCAGCCAGGCAGCAGGTGCTGCTGTGGTCCCCGCTCCAGTGAGCTGTGTCTGGGCGTATGGGTGGCTTCTCACCCAGATGGGGCACGACAAATTCTGGAGAGCCTGTGTTTGTGTGTGTGTGTGTTTATGTTCTGCGAGGGGAGTGAACTGCCATGTGGACGAGGTGATTAGATTGGCAGCGTCTGAAGCCTGGGCGCCTGTCTGAGAGGTTAGGGCTCATCTCTTGGTGTACAATCAGCTGCTCTGTGATTAGCCACTGATGGGCGAAGTCACCAAAAACTTAGACTCCAGCCAACTGTTCCTCTCAGTAAACAAGGTGACCGTGTTACGCATTTGCCAACACGTCTCTCCTCATCCAAATATAATGAGCTCACAGCCGTGGCTTTTTTTTGGCTGATGTTGATGTTGGCGTTCTGAGAACATGCAGAGAGGACTGGACGGTCAGCGTGCAATTTGCTCTGTTTGTTCTGCTTGTCTGTCAGGGTGTTTTCACATTTGTGCAGATATTGAGCATTGTTGATCCAAAATGCACTGTGGCATAAGGCTTAAAGGGAACAAAGCTGTTCATTTGGTCAATATGGCAACATGTAAGAGGGGAAAATGGGCAGAATCATCCAGGTAGATTAAAGAGGAACAGACATCTTTACAAAAGGGTTAAGTTTAACAGCTTCCTATTTAGGCAGAGGAAGAATTTTACACGAGAAAAGCCAAGCAGTTTTTTTTTTCATTTCCAATTAACACAGTTTTGGAGCTCTGTTGCTCTCTCGTTAAAAAATAAAAAATAAAAAATAAAAAGAAATAAACATTTTTTTTAAATCACAACAACAAAATAATATTACCATAGACCACTCCTTGGGTTCCTTTAAAAAAGCACAAGTTGAAATCAATAGACATAATTCCCTAACCAATCTCGGGACTCAGAGTCTAAATTAATTAACCATGCCCTGACTATTAAACCCCCTTATTCTAAACGGTCAGTCTGTCTATAAAGAAAAACATTTTTGTCATGTCTGATATTAAAGCAAACTAAACTTGACATGTTTTAAAACTTATTTAATTTAACATAACAAAACAACGAGTAAAAGCCCACTGGGATTACTTTGCCTTACAACTTGGAAAAACCTGGATAATAATACCAAGGCTTTACTGTATGTGCTTCTGATTGGTTAACTGATATAATTTCAGTTATTTGGTGGATTAATTTTAACAATATTCCATATTATAATGCCACGAGGAATCTTGCAAAGAAAAAGATATCATATTAAGAAGAAAACTGTGGAGCCACAAAGTTGGATTCACTCTTAGACACGATTTCCTGATGCCAAAAGGCAACTTCTATATTTAAAGTCATACGTTATAGAAATATTAGCTTCTGAAACATCCCATTGTCTGATTCGCCTTGAAAACTGGGTCCATCTGTCCTGTTTATGACAGGTACAGACCATAATAAGTGTAGGACCAGTGAGGGACAATGAAAACCAGTGGCATATATACTGAGGGACGAGTGGATAATGACATATAATGTGGGCCAGTAAATATGGGAGAATTATCCTGCCATAATGCAAGAGCACATAATTTCAATTTGAGAAAAGAATTTCATCTTCTTGCACTCAAAACTTATAATGCTCACAGATTTAATGCTTCTTGCACAGATATTTTCTCCTCTCGCTTGCCTCCTTCTCTTCGCGCACAAACCGCGCTCTGCTCGAGTCTCAGTTACGCTCGCAAACCCGTAGGCTCTGCTTGCGGATTTTTTTTGCTCTCTCTCAGACTGGATCGGATCGTCGCCTAGCAACCTTTCCAGCCAATAGAACGACAGCCTCAGAAAGGGTGCGCTTGTCTTGCAAGAAGATTAAATTCTTTTCTCAAATTGAAATTATGTGCTCTTGCATTATGGCAGGATAATTCTCCCATAAGTAAATCAATAGATAAGTAGTGGAGGTAAAGCTTGGGTTCAAATTAGTGTTGTGCCATGATTGTGGTTTTGGACATTGAGAACCAGTGTCCATGTTCCATCTTCACATGATGACCGCAAGTGCAAGCAGATATTCCCCCAGGTCGCCATAAATAATGTAATTAAAACTACTGCTAAACTACATCTTATAAAAAACTTTTATTGTAATTTTGTATGCATTGAGGTCATGCAAAACTAAATTTCGTTTTGTACAACTGTCAGACAGTGAATGAGCAGCATTTAGCATGGAAATGAAGATTTCCATTTCATAAAGTCATCAAATGTAAATAGTGTGGGAGAAAAGAAACATGGTGCAAAAAAAAAAAAAAAAAAAAAAAAAAAATATGGTGCATGACTTATGTTTTTTTCTGAGAGAATTGGATACGTTTCTTTCTCTTAAATTGCTTGTCTGACATCATTATTGAACATTACAGCATGTTTATCAACATCAGTTACATTTTTATTTAGATTATGCATATCTACCATAAAAGGAACAATATAGGGAAAAAATAAAACTCAAAAGGAATATGGGGGGATGTAAGTTAAATTCTGCCATCTGGCAAAATTAGCCACCTAAGGATTTGATGTCAGAACTACATAACTTGGTGTTATAATTGTTGGGTGAGCTGTAATTGAAGAAAAACAGTTTTTTTGGTTAATCAGTTACAACTGTAGTATGTGGAGCAATGCTTAAAATTCAGCTTGATGAGAAGAAGTGAGAGGAAAATACTCTGGCAGACAGATATTTCATACAAAATGATAAGGTTGATAAATGAGTGAAAAACATATACATACACTCACCGGCCACTTTATTAGGTACACCTGTCCAACTGCTCGTTAACACTTAATTTCTAAGCAGCCAATCACATGGGGGCAACTCAGTGCATTTAGGCATGTAGACATGGTCAAGACAATCTCCTGCAGTTCAAACCGAGCATCAGTATGGGGAAGAAAGGTGATTTGAGTGACTTTGAACGTGGCATGATTGTTGGTACCAGAAGGGCTGGTCTGAGTATTTCAGAAACTGCTGATCTACCTGGATTTTCACGCACAACCATCTCTAGGGTTTACAGAGAATGGTCCGAAAAAGAAAAAACATCCAGTGAGCGGCAGTTCTGTGGGCGGAAATGCCTTGTTGATGCCAGAGGTCAGAGGAGAATGGCCAGACTGGTTTGAGCTGATAGAAGGGCAACAGTGACTCAAATAACCACCCGTTACAACCAAGGTGAAGAGCATCTCTGAACGCACAGTACGTCGAACTTTGAGGCAGATGGGCTACAGCAGCAGAAGACCACACTGGGTGCCACTCCTTTCAGCTAAGAACAGGAAACTGAGGCTACAATTTGCACAAGCTCATGGAAATTGGACGATAGAAGATTGGAAAAACGTTGCCTGGTCTGATGAGTCTCGATTTCTGCTGCGACATTCGGATGGTAGGGTCAGAATTTGGCGTCTACAACATGAAAGCATGGGTCCATCCTGCCTTGTATCAACGGTTCAGGCTGGTGGTGGTGGTGTCATGGTGTGGGGAATATTTTCTTGGCACTCTTTGGGCCCCTTGGTACCAATTGAGCATCGTTGCAATGCCACAGCCTACCTGAGTATTGTTGCTGACCATGTCCATCCCTTTATGACCACAATGTACCCAACTTCTGATGGCTACTTTCAGCAGGATAATGCGCCATGTCATAAAGCTGGAATCATCTCAGACTGGTTTCTTGAACATGACAATGAGTTCACTGTACTCAAATGGCCTCCAAAGTCACCAGATCTCAATCCAATAGAGCATCTTTGGGATGTGGTGGAACGGGAGATTCGCATCATGGATGTGCAGCCAACAAATCTGCGGCAACTGTGTGATGCCATCATGTCAATATGGACCAAACTCCCTGAGGAATGCTTCCAGCACCTTGTTGAATCTATGCCACCAAGAATTGAGGCAGTTCTGAAGGCCAAAGGGGGTCCAACCCATTACTAGCATGGGGTACCTAATAAAGTGGCCGGTGAGTGTATATAGTTTTCATTGAAAGAAAAAAAATTATACATATTTTGCTACCCTACAGTAGATGGATTGTCATATCTTTGTGCTTCTCTGCCCTTGACTTCACTACTGGATGGCAGCGGCTTGAAGTCGGAATAGCGATGGGGTGTGCCATTTCACCTACACTGTTTGTAGCAGCGTTTGAAATAATCCTCATCGGTGCAAGGCAGATGGCAGGAGGAATAAAACTGCCAACTGGCCAGAGGCTCCCCCCGCTAAGGAGCTACATGGACGACGTCACCACCCTCCTTCAGACAGCACCATGTACAGCAAGACTGCTGAGGAGGATTGATGAGCTGATGTCATGGGCAAGGATGAAGATCAAGCCCTCCAAGTCCCGTAGCCTGTCACTCAGGAGAGGTGTCCGGAACGACAGCACCACCTTCGTCGTCGGGGGAGAGAAGATCCCACTCCTTGCAGAGCAGCCCATCAAAAGCCTTGGGAGGCAGTACACTGCCAAGCTTTCTGACAAGCAAATGGGGAAAACCGTTATGAAGCAGCTCTCTGATGGCTTGACGAGAATTGACCAAAGCCAACTACCGGGCAAATACAAGGTCTGGTGTTACCAATTTACACTCTACCAGAGACTGCTGTGGCCCCTGAAAATGAGTGAGATCCCCTCATCAACCGTGAGTAGGATGGATGGGAAAGCCAATTCATTTATCCGAAAGTGGTTGGGGCTGCCACGGTGCCTCTCTGAAGCTGGCCTATTTGGGAGGAACATGCTCCAGCTACCCCTAAGATCGCTACAGCTGGGCTACATGCAAGAAAAGACCAGGTTGGTGCTCGAGCTACGGGAGTCCACAGATGAGCTGGTTAGGAATGCTAATGCCAGGGTCCTGACTGGTCGCAAGTGGAACGCCCAGACCGAGGTCGACCAAGCGGTAAGCCGGCTGCAGCACAAGGAGATTGTAGGCAGGGTGCAGGTAGGAAGAGCAGGCCTAGGATGGGGAGAAGCACCACGCTTCTGGTCCAAGGCCCAACACAAGGAAAGAAAGGAAATGGTGGTGGCGGAGGTGATGAGGATGGAGGAAGACCGCTATAAGATTAAGGCTGTGTCTCAGGGACGACAAGGAAGCTGGACAACCTGGGAGGGAATCTCAACCAGGAACATCAGTTGGTCAGACTTGTGGAAGATCCCACAGGCAAGACTTAGCTTCCTTATCCGCTCAACATATGACACGCTTCCCTGTCCTCGGAACCTTCATCAGTGGTTCGGAAACGAGGAATGTTGTGCACTCTGCAATGCTCCCAACGCAAGCCTCCAGCACATCTTGTCAGGCTGCAAAGTGGCCCTCTCACAGGGCCGCTATAGATGGCGCCACGACCAGGTCTTGAGAAAGCTAGCCGAAGTGCTGGAGGAGTGCAGAAAGGGTAGTAGAACACCATCGCCAGCAGAGGACCCCACCATCTTTGTCGCGGAAGGAGGAATCAGAAGCTTCAAGCAAAGAGAAACCTCAAGGCCCTTCACTACTGGCCAGGAGTGGAGCATGAAGGTTGACCTGGACAGGAAGCTTCAGTTTCCCACAGAAATCACCACCACATCTCTCCGACCAGACATTGTGGCGTGGTCCATAAAGGCAAGAGCGGTAGCCCTCATTGAGCTCACTGTGCCAATGGAGGAAGGGATCGAAGCTGCCTTTGAGCGAAAAAAGGCCAAGTATTCAGAGCTGGCTGCAGAGTGCCGGGAGGCGGGCTGGAAGACTACCATCTACCCAGTAGAGGTCGGATGCCGAGGCTTCACAGGGTTGTCGACCATACGCCTCCTGAAAGACGTGGGAGTCAGGGGAGGAAGGCTGAGGAAGGCAACAAAGGAACTGGCTGAGGAGGCGGAGAAAGGGAGCTTTTGGCTCTGGCTGCGGAGGAAGGACAGAACCTGGGGGAATAACACCTAACCCCCAGATAACAGTTGCAGGGAATAATATCTTTCAGCTGCAGGGGGTGACAGGGAGACGTCCCTGTCACTGCCCCGCCACCAGGAGACGTTCCAGGATTAAAGGGGCGAAACGTTGGTGAATGGTGGTTCCTGGCTGATGACCCTGCAGCTGACCCATGGGCACCGGAGGAGGTGCGACAGGCAGAAATGCCAAGCAGGATTTAACACCCTCCTGTATTATCCTGGCTAACTATCTTTTTAAATGAAAAAGTAGTTTTTATGGGCGGCTCACTTTATCTTAATGCTTTGAGCTAAAATGAGCCACCTTTAGATATGAGTTTTAATGGTTAATCTTCCAAAACAAGTAATATATACATGAACAACTTATTACACATTTTTACATATTTATAATTATACAGATCTTAAGATTGTGTGTGCTTTAGATTTGCTGTAGGATACATTGTGAGCTAAGCACACTTACATCTGACATTAGAAAGTCAATTAGTCATACTGAGGTGATAGTGCTACATGTCAAGTAACTTGAAACAGATTTTTCTACAGTAAGCTATGACATATCAGACCAAACACTCAGGAGAGAACAGGGAGGGATATACGCAAAGAGGAAAATACATAAATAAAAAGGAAGAAAGAAAATAAAAGGAGTGGACAGCAAGACAGAAAGAGTAAAAGGAGAGTAACAGAGAGGAGAGGATCAGAATAGAGGAGAAAAGAATACAATCAAGGAGCAATGAGGGAGTACAATGGGTCTCTAGAGAAAGAAGTCAAACTAAGTGTGCGCCTTCTCTCAAGGGTATGGAATATTCCACAAACCACACTGCAGAGGAGGGGGAATGGGAAGGTGGCCGGCACTGGCAACGCCTCTGGAAGGAGACGGTACCTCCCCGAAGCAGCAGACACGGAGCTGGCTGCTCTGCTGAAGACATTGGCGCAGAGGGGTTCCCCTTTACCAGACGCAAGGTTCAGCAGCTGGCCTTCCTTTATGCAACACAAAACAGTATCAAAGGGTTTTTCACAAAAGGCTGGCCAAGCAGGTTATTATTGGTTCAAAAACGTTATACAGCGGAACCCAGGGTTTGGATTGCAAAAACCTGAAGTTCTGTCAGTTTCAAAGGCTGCAGGGCTGAACACACAGGTGGTCAGTCAATGGTTCCAGATCTATGAAATCCTGCTCTGGAAACATCACCTGCCTGACAGGCTTCAATACAGAAGGTACTTTCAGTCAAACCATGTTCAAGGAGAAACGCCTACGTTCTGAGTGGCTCCAAATGCCTGCATCTCTGATAATGGCTAGATTAATGCTGACCTCTACCTGGTGTGGGGTCATTTGTTTGTACAGTCCCTGCCTAAGGATGATATCAAACCCCACATCATATTGCTAGATAATAGTAGCCAAACGTACAATCTGAACTAAATCAATTTGATGAGAAGAAGAAAATGTCCACATTCGATGCCACCCTCCCCACACCACTCATGCATTTAAGGAGATACAACAGGAAGGATTTAAACACATTTATTTTCCCAGAAAATGAATTATTCACCTTTTTCACGTTATTAAGAACGCTTATTATATTTTGAGAGTGAAAATTTTGGATATTTTGTTCTTTTTTATCAATTACAACTGGGGGTTAACAGGATGTATTTCTGGTAGTGCAACTGAGGTGATCGTTTGGATCGAGCTACAGGTGCGGATCGGATAGTGACAAGGCCATTAAGTTACCTATTTTCCATCTACCATCTTATAAGCTAGCTTGATGGCTTCATCCTACTATTCTACTGTTGGGCAATCTGACTGTCAAACAAACTATCAATCTTTCAGACTATGAAACTATTTTAGCCATCCAACTGTAAGGAACTCAAGGAAGCATGTTGCTAAATTAATAAAAGTTCAATCCAAAGATTACTTTGTTCAAAAATCTTACTGTTTACAATTATGTGAACCTGTACACTTCTTCCACACCTCGATCAAATGGCTGAAGTACCTCCTCACTGTGCAAAGAAGGACTGAAAAGGCCTGCTAATAACTAATTATTTTGCAGATACACATCTAAATGGTGCAGGAAATCCTGATGTATATTCTCGAAGTCATTGGGAAATCATATTTATAAGTGAAATCAATTTGGCTTAAACATGTATATAAATGTTCTCTTTATAAGGCTATATTGTCCCAAAATTTAGAAAATTTCTATTTAAAAAAAATGTATACAGGCCAGTTAGTTCTACGTCAGCCTGAACACCTTAATTCGGCCAATCATATATCAACGGTCATCTGTCAATCAAATTTTTTCAGTCATACTATCTTGATTCATATGTCGCAGCTAATATATGCAACGGCTGAAATAAGAAATAAGAATAATTTCCCCTCCCATTGAGTTCCGTCCCAGTTTTCACGGGGATGGACGTCTGTGTCTTCGGCAGGCGTAGAGCTAACAGAACTGGCAGCGTTGCGAGGCAAGGGCTCAAACATGTATGGCTGTAAGCCTTCTACACCAAACCAAGCTTCTGCCGCCCTGGCGTCCTCTTCCACAACATCTTCGTCCCCGCTTTCCTCCTATAAATAAAAAATGGATGACGGAGGAGACTCATCCACGACCTCCGACACTAAACTCTCCTCCTCTTGCATGTTTCCGCTGTCCATAGCGTTCCTTGACAGTGTCGTTTCTAAGTCACCAATTTAGTGCTACTTGGTCCCAATGGAATTTCCCATTGGGAACCTACTAGCACTAAGTTGCTAACTAGTTAGCAAGACGCTTCCGAGAAACTGGCCACAACCAAGAAGCTTGTGAACCTTTCTCCACAACAATCCCGCCCCCTTGATAAACGACCAATCACATTCACTTTATTCACTCGTGTAAAGTGGGGCACCACTGGGGAGAATTCATAAATGCAACGGTTGGAACAGCCGCTTCCCTACGACTTTAAAATAAGAAGCCTTTCCGAGGGCCTTTGTCTTACTCTCACTGGCAGGTTATTGCACATATTATTGAGTAGTTTTTCTTTAAAGAGGATTAATAACCTAATATAAACTTCCCTTGCTCAGTGTATTAATCTCAAAACAAGATCTTAAAGACTTTTTGGCAGGATATACGATTGTGAGTAAGTCTGGAATTTTAACCTTAGCCTATTTGATGAAGCAGATTAGCAGTAGAGTGTGTAGCTGGCAAACCACCCAAATGTTTCATTCAATAGTAGCTACTATACTAAAAGTCACATATGCATTATTTTTGCTACCAGATAAAACAAAATTCTAAGAGATTTTTTGTGTCTATCAAAATCATCTCTCTGCCTCCTCAGTGTCTGACATTCAGGGTACCAGGTGTGGGGTCGGAGGTACCCAGCTGTGAGGCCACCATCTGTCAGTCACGCCAGACAGAGGCCTCAGCAGGACACAACGCATGAAGGGTGACAGGGTGTCTGGCTGCGAGTCTGAAATGGGAGAGGCCACATAATGTGTGCGGTACCGTGTCTGTGATCCACAAGGTAAACTCAGGATGTCGTGACTCAGTCAAGAAGCGTGGCATCAAGCATAGTATACGTCTACAGACTGGGAGAAGTGCATTATTATGGTAAAGTTTTTTTTTTATATATATATAACCACATGTGGACAGTCTCTGCATCAACAACTGTCTCTATCGCCTGAATTTTGTCCCATTCATCCCTTAGTACAGTAGAGCTTAAACATATTAAGCTGTTAATGCTTTAACTGTATTATATAGCAGTGTTGAATATTGAATTAATCTCATCATACATACAGAAAATAAATCTCAGTTTGCTTCAAGAAAGTATTTTCTGCATTTTTCAACCCATTTAATTTGTTGACTTTCAATTATTCCTCTATAGATATTCATTCTGCATTGATTTTACATGACCTCTTTGATAACATTAGATATCCTCATGCTTTTACTACTGGTTGAGAGAAAGATATTTCTCTCCAAGAGCTTTATCAATCTGATGATTGAAGAGATTTTATGGACTAAATTACAGTATTTCTCTAGATGTTTTTAGAGTTCCTGGAGTCTTACTTTTGAAAGTCTATCAGAGTTGTATGTTAAGGAAAATTTCAAACCCAGCAATGATACTTTGTGGAAATTGCAGTGAAGCACAAGAGACAATTTTTCACGTTGAGCACACAAAATATGTGTGACGTTTATTTTCATAGGAAAAACACTGAACACCTAAAATGACGCTGCCCAGCAACCAACCAGCAACGGGCTACACGTCATCATGCCTTCATAACATTTAAAGGGACCGCGATCCCTGAACCGTTATACTTACATGAAGTAACTACAGACAGAACAAAGTGCTGTGTTTACTATGAACGGTATGTAGAACCACACTTAATAACAGCGGTGAATTATGCCGGTCACATTCACTACCACTTAATGAATTTCCGATTGTTTTTGTTTTGTTTTAGTTTTTACGGCAATAGTGGCTCGTTTTTATGGACAGTAAGCTGACAGGAAAGGGGCTAAGAGAGAGGGAGAGACATGCGGAACACAGGTCAATTTTGAACCTGGGTCGCCCACGTTGAGGACTAAAGGGCTGGTTATACTCCCCGCAGCAGTGGGGAGTTTTTGATTTATGCTTTTTGATTAATGCTCAATTTTGAAGCATGGTCTGCGCTATACTCTGTGGGTCTAGATACGGCCGAGGCATTGAGGAAGTGGGGGTGAGTTTGTCCCACAATGGAGGGACATGAGGGCCAAAAAGGGCGCACCTCGCTCTTCTAGCTGGTCCAACTTCACGAGTCGTTTTCCGCAATTACGGTCATAAAAAACACAACAAGACAGTAAGGTACTAGGGGTGGAACGGTTCACAAAATCCACGGTTTTCGGTTCGGTATATGTTGATTGTTAGCCTGACATGTTGGTCGTGTTGCTGTTAGCATAAACAACACGTGTTGCACAATGCTTGCACACTGTTGCACTTTTATCCACAGCTTTCTTTCTGCCGTCATCGTAGGTCACCCTAAATGCAAAGTGGTCCCATACAGCAGACCTATAAAGTGCTGCTGGCGCGTCTTCCAACTCCTGTTCCTTCCCACTTGCCATACCCACACAATTCTCCACAACAACTGATTTTTTTCTGCTACACCCGGCTACGCTGCTTCGCTTCTTCTTGTTTACTACTGGTGGTTGGCTTTGGTCGCAGTACCGCCACCTTCTGCTCAGGAGTGTAAACGCTTCGCCTATGAGAAAAAGGAGCAGCGCATGAACCGAGCGCAACACACGCGAACCGAACCGAGACAGTCGAACCGAACGGTTCGGACGGTTTTCATAAACCGTTCCAACCCTATAAGGTACCAAACAGGAAATACGCATAGTGTAGAGCAGATGTAGATTTGACCAATAAGAGGCCTCTTGTCCACGGTCACCTACAATTTTGTAGAGGTGTAGCAGAGTGTCTGCGGAAGGGGCGAGGACGTCTTTTTGTTCACTGCGACACCCACACAGACGACCTAGTTTCGAAGTATAAATCAGCCTTAAAGGCCCATTTATGCTTCTGACGCATAGCCTCTGCAAACATCAAATCTCTCTCTGTGCGAAAAAAATCCTGCCTACGGGTCAGACAGTTGCAAACCCGCACAGACCTCAAGTGAAATGCCTTTCCAGCTGACATTTTTAAAAACCAAGGAACAACTACAATGGACAACTACCACGAAAGGTTAATTGAGGAGGTTCGGAAGTACAACCACTTGTACGATGCCTCATAGAAATTATATAGAGATGCCAAGGTCTTTGTGAAAATGAAGTTCTCGTGACCATCCGCCAAAGTTCTTGTGAGTTCTCGAATAGGATTCCCCTTGCGCTTTGGCGGGAAACTGCTGTGCATGTTGGGATCCTCAGGCTTGCCCACCAGAGGGCGCCGAGGATCCTCTTCTGCTTTCTTTGTCTTTCCCTTAGGGCTGGAGTCACTGTCAAGGTTCTGGAGATTACCCTCTGCCTCCAGCAGAGTGCGCCGTGGGTCCTCCTGAGCTGAACCTCCCACACACCTGTCGCTGATCTACTAATCAGGAGGACCACAGTATATAAGCTGACTTCAGACCTTGATTCCACGCCGCAGTGTTGATCTTAGTTGGTTAGCTTCCTGAGCCTCTGTTACAGAAGATTCTTTATTATCTCTAGCGTGAGATCAGAATCTAACTCTTCCTTGTCTCTGCCTCACAGGAATCCTGTCTCTCCGAGAAGGCTCCGGATGAGCTTAACCTCCTGTCTCTTCGTGGAAGCTCTGGATGAGCTTAACCTCCTGTCTCCTCGTGAAAGCTCTGGATGAGCTTAACCTCCTGTCCCTTCGTGAAGCTCTGGAAGAGCTGTCTCTCTGGCAACCTGTCTCTGGTCTGCAGCTCTGGGAGAGCTGCATCTCAGGAAACCAGTCTCAAGCCTGAAGCTCTTGGAAAACCAACCTGCTAAGCTGCCCTGGTGAGCCAACCCAAAGATTCCTACGTGGTTGAAACCTGACGACCCCTATGTGGAGTTTCCCTAGAGGTTCCCATGTGGATTTCCCGTGTCTTCCCAGTAGTTCTCTGAGTTAAGCTGGAAGCTCAGATCCAAGTTAGCTTTGCTAAGCTTACAGCTAGAGGCTTAGCCATGAACTCTGTTAACCTTCCATCTCCCTTTCCCTGCTCAGACCCCAGTGATCCAGCCCCCCGGACTGAATCAGTTCCAGTATTCATGTGTTTGTATTCAAAATAAACTCTTTGGACTTTTACCAGTGCCTCCGTGTGTGTTCTGCATCTTGGGCTTACTCTCTGTGACACCCATCATGACAGTGCATCCCTAGAAATTCCAGACCAACGGTGCAGAAGCATACCAGCAAAACTGGTTTGCGACCAGACTCAAGAGACATTTGAAGTGTGCGGCTGCAGAAGTCTAATCTGCCCTTAACGTCTCCATAGATTGGTCATGTGCGCTAACCACTGCGCCATCAAAGCACGCTTCAATTTCCAATTGTTAAATCAGCCTTTTTCCGTGTTGTTAGGTCAATAAATCCTTTATTACAGTGGCAATGTGAGGCTTTTATTTTGAAATATGCTGTGTTTTGAAAAGCCCCCTAGAGTCTAATTTCTAAAAAAGTAGTTGAGTTTGGGTCATAATGTTGATCTACAGTGGGGCAAAAAAGTATTTAGTCAGCCACCAATAGTGCAAGTTCTCCCACTTAAAACGATGAGAGAGGCCGGTAATTTTCATCATAGATATACCTCAACTATGAGAGACAAAATGAGACAAAAAAAATACAGAAAATCACATTGTCTGATTTTTAAAGAATTTATTTGCAGAATATGGTGGAAAATAAGTATTTGGTCAGTTACAAACAAGCAAGATTTCTGGCTCTCACAGACCTGTAACTTCTTCTGTAAGAGGCTCCTCTGTCCTCCACTCGTAACCTTCATTAATGGCACCTGTTTGAACCCGTTATCAGTATAAAAGACACCTGTCCACAACCTCAAACAGCCACACTCTAAACTCCACCATGGCCAAAACTAGAGAGCTGTCAAAGGACACCTGAAACAAAATTATAGACCTGCACCAGGCTGGGAAGTCTGAATCTGCAATAGGTAAACAGCTTGGTGTGAAGAAATCAACTGTGGGATCAATTATTAGAAAATGGAAAACATACAAGACCACTGATAATCTTCCTCGATCTGGGGCTCCACGCAAGATCTCACCCCGTGGGGTCAAAATGATCACAAGAACGGTGAGTAAAAATCCCAGAACCACACGGGGGGACCTAGTGAATGACCTGCAGAGAGCTGGGACCAAAGTAACAAAGGCTACCATCAGTAACACACTACGCCGCCAGGGACTCAAATCCTGCAGTGCCAGACGTGTCCCCCTGCTTAAGCCAGTACATGTCAAGGCCCGTCTCAAGTTTGCTAGAGAGCATTTGGATGATCCAGACGATGACTGGGAGAATATCATATGGTCAGATGAAACCAAAATAGAACTTTTTGGTAAAAACTCTACTCGTCGTGTTTGGAGGAGAGAGAATGCTGAGTTGCATCCAAAGAACACCATACCTACAGTGAAGCATGGGGGTGGAAACATCATGCTTTGGGGCTGTTTTTCTGCTAAGGGACCAGGACGACTGATCCGTGTGAAGGAAAGAATGAATGGGGCCATGTATAGTCAAATTTTGAGTGAAAACCTCCTTCCACCAGCAAGGGCATTGAAGATGAAACGTGGCTGGGTCTTTTAGCATGACAATGATCCCAAACACACCGCCCGGGTAACGAAGGAGTGGCTTCGTAAGAAGCATTTCAAGGTCCTGGAGTGGCCTAGCCAGTCTCCAGATCTCCACCCGATAGAAAATCTTTGGAGGGAGTTGAAAGTCCGTGTTGCCCAGCGACAGCCCCAGAACATCACTGCTCTAGAGGAGATCTGCATGGAGGAATGGGCCAAAATACCAGCAACAGTGTGTGAAAACCTTGTGAAGACTTACAGAAAACGTTTGATCTCTGTCATTGCCATGGGCGTAGGTTTGCATAGGGACCATAGGGACATGTCCCTACTAAAATTTTGAACCGACCTAATTGTCCCTACCAATAATTGGATGTGAGCAACATGTTTATAATTTCCAGCAGTAGTTGTTGCAGCAGTGGCTTCTTTTCCTCTCGCAGCTCCTCTGCCTGGTCTCTCCTGTCCCTTTCACGTAGCAGCGCATGGAACTGTGCTGCGCTGTTTAACTCAACTCTCATTGGTTGTTCTGCCTTAAGTTCCGCCTTCCCGCTCTCTGATTGGCTGTTTTCTAGTCTGCGTGTGCTTGGAGCACAACATTGAAAATTTATTCACACTAGAATGCAGCGGTTACTACAATTAATATTAGGCTACAAAACTAGTCCCAATTAAAAAAAATGAATATCATGTACACTAAAAAACAAAAACCTTTTTTTTTCCTGTTATAAAACGAAATATTCTGAGTCAGCCAGGAGTAAAGACAAGAACAAAAAGAAGAAGAATATTAATATTGATTTCATCTTACATAGATTTCCACACATTCTATAAGTAAATTAGTACAAACAATAATGTCTGGTAAAAATGCTTGAATCTGGCTGTTTATTTTGTATATTATTAAATTACAGATAAGATAGTGTTATATTGTCTTTTATAATTGTTAAACGTGATTTTATATTTGAATACACTTATTCTACGGCTTTAAATCGTATACATACACATATATACATATATATACATATATATGTATATATATGTGTGTATATATATATACATACATATATATATATATTGTATTTTTACAATTTTGGTATAATTACTGATCTAAGTGGGTCACTCTGTCGGGGAAAGGCACATTTTACATTTATATTACTGTATGTTTTAAAGTCTCTATACTCCAGTTAATGAAATAAATTACATACTAAATTAGTTGACGATTATTGAAATAATCAATTAATATATTTAATTTTTTTCAGCCCAGGATAAAATACATGAAATGGGCTACACAGAGTAACTACAGCCCAGATGTTCAACTTTTATAGTGAACTTAATATTTTAATGAATGTAGTATTTTTGCTTCATACAGAGAGAGCATAGTAGTTAAAATATAAGAGTGGGGTTTACCTCTGCACAATTCTATATCTTCAAAGGAAAATCCTGTATTTACCTTCTCTCTTAGTCGTTCAAATGAAAAGATTTTCAAAGTGGAAAACAGTCCTAATTCCACATTCATCAGAGCTGGTGATACTTCAAACATTAATAAACAGCATCTAATGAGTGTAGTGCTTTTAAAAATGTTATTAATGTAGCAAAATGATGCTTTTCTCTTTTAACAATGAATTCCTCTTATCAGTACGGATGCTCACATCGAGCATAAAAAAGGGCATGAATATTGCATAGCACCAATGACACCAGGCCAATAGTGTCCCTACCAAAGTTCAAATCAAACCTACGCCCTTAGTCATTGCCAACAAAGGGTATATAACAAAGTAGTGAGATGAACTTTTGTTATTGACCAAATACTTATTTTCCACCACATTTTGCAAATAAATTCTTTAAAAATCAGACAATGTGATTTTCTGGATTTTTTTTTCTCATTTTGTCTCTCATAGTTGAGGTATATCTATGATGAAAATAACCGGCCTCTCTCATCTTTTTAAGTGGGAGAACTTGCACTATTGGTGGCTGACTAAATACTTTTTTGCCCCACTGTATATGCTGCAATAAATAAATTAGTATAATGTAGAGGCTTTTATTTTTTAGTAGTCTTATTTTGAAAGTCTATCAGGGATATGTGTCAAGGGAAGGGTCAGACACAGTAGTTATATAGAATCCATTTCCAGTAGTTAAATCACTGTTTTCCCCTTCATTAAATGAATATATGCTTTATTACAGTGGCAATGGAGGTCTCTTTGAAGCTCCGTCTCCTTAACAACGCTTAATGTGCATTTCAGTGTCAGAGACAGAATGCGCAGCACTTAAATAAGCACTTAAATATCCTTTTTGGAATGGATAACATCCAAAGATTTAGTTAAAGTTTTTATTCTTCAGTGTATTAATCTGTGAACCAGTAGGAAACAACATGGCTGTTAAATGCAGTTGGCATCTACAGGATAAGAGGAGATTTTATACTAAGGCCTTTTAGTGTGGCTCTACCTTTTTGGCACAAAGAAGCTGTAAATGTGTCATACTTATTCTATAATATATATATATATATATATATATATATATATATATATATATATATATATATATATATATATATACATATATATATATACTCTTTTATGGGATTGATTTGTCATAAGAAAAAGAAAGACCTGTAGAAATTCACTGACCCTGTCTTTAAGTTGAACCGTATATAGCTTTTATTGGACACTTACTTCCCCTCACATTTTTTCCTCCTACACCTACATCACATCCTGTCTTTCCCATTAATGTGTCCAGCCATGTGGAAGTGATGAATCTGTGATCCCATCTCTTAAACGCATGTAGATGAAGAACGGCCAATTATTGCTCACTTGGGCAAGAAGCTTTGGAAAGAAAGAAAAAAACTAACTTTTTCTGCAGGCAACTAAAGTCGGCACCACCTTTTTATTTCCTCTCTCTTTTCCAGTTGGCTAACCTGTTAACCTACTGAACAGAAAATAAATCTTCATATTTATTTATAGTCATGGGAGCTTTTGCATCACCAATATTTTAGTTACTTTTTACAAAACTATTTCCATATTATGACTTCAAAGATAATTTTTTAATTTGTTTTCCAAAACTGCCCACAGATTTATTTATTTCATCTTTGTTTTTTTTATTCTTCCCAAAAGCCATTGTTTCAACAAAAACAGCAAACAAAGGCAATCTTATGTGTTAAAGTCTACATTTGAACAAGTTGTACCCACAATAAATCTAAAGGAAATCTAAAGGAATTGGAGAAGTTTAAATTTGGAGAATCAGTCACTTTTATGGATAGAATTTCTAGGTGCAGCCAAGGTGTTGAGGGGATCTGTTTTGGTGGACTTAGGCTTGCGTCTCTGTTATTGGCAGATGATGTGGTTCTATTGGCTTCATCGGGGCATGATCTTGTTGGGATCCTGAGGCTTGCCCACCAGAGGGCGCCGAAGATCCCTTCCTAGGGGTTTGTGTTACTGTTGGGATCTGGGGTTCTGTCTATCTTTTCTCCAACAGAGGGCGTATTGGATCTCCTGAAGCTGGAGCTGACTTCACCAGCTGTTCCTCATCTGCTCATCAGGAGACCAGTATTTAAGTGGGCTGAGGACCACACTCCAGTGCCAGAGTGTTAGTCAGTTATGGTACAGCAAACCCTGAGCCATCCTGCCTGTCTTGTCTCCTGACTTTGTAACCTGAACCTGATCCATTTTGTCTTCTCTGCTTCCCAGGTTGAACCTGTCTGAAACCAGAAACCCCCTGAAGAGTTTCTCTGTTGGAAATCTGTCTGTCTGATCTCAGAAGAACCCTGGAGAACCAAACCAGTCAAAGATCTGCTAACCTGCCAAGGACCTGCCAGCCGGCTCTCAGAAGAATCTGGAAGGGAAACTCAAACCTGGTGATCTACAAGCTCTTTACCAAGCTCAGCCTCCACCAAGCCTTCAGCCTGCCGACAGCCTCTGAACCCTCCTGGTTCCCCCCTCAGCCGCTCAGCTCAATCTCCAGAACAGTAATCCAGTCGTGACCAGCCCTGGACCTGATTACCCCCGATCTGTTTTCTGTACCATTTCTTGATTAAACCTTTGAATATTTTCCCCAGTCTCTGTGTGTGTGTTCTGCATGTGGGCTAGGAGCCAAAACCCAAACATGACAAATCTTCAGCTCTTACTGGAGCGGTTCGCAGCCGAGTGTGAAGCGCCTCCTAATCCAAGATCATAGTCTTGAGCCGGAAAAGGGTAAATTGCCTTCTCTGGGTTGGGAGGATGTACTGCCCCTAGTGGAGGAGTTTAAGTATCTTGGGGTCTTGTTCACGGATGAATGGTAGATGGAGCGGGAGATCGATAGGCGGATTGGTGCGGTGTCTGCTGTGAAGCGAGGTGAAGAGCGGGGCCGCCGGTGTCCACCGGGTTGGGTTTGGTCACTCCGTCCCCTACTGGCTCCCTGCCCCCGTCCGCTAGGGTTCCCGGACCAGCCCCGGAGCTGACGGGCCGGTTCGAGGGCCCGGTGAGTTTCAACTACGTGCTGCACTGTAGTCGACCAAAATCCTGCACAATTTTGAAATTCCCCAGGAAATGTTTTTTTAGGTATGAAAAGTAGGACCTGTCCCGGAAAGAGAGGACGTCTGTTCACCCTCATCTATAGTCATGAGCTTTGGGTCATGACCGAAAGAATGAGATCCCGGATACAAGCGTCTGAAATGGGTTTTCTCCTAAAGTGAGGACCTTAGTCGTCTGGGGAGGACCCAGAGTAAAGAGCTCCATTTTTGCCACATTGTACTATTGGTTCCTTTACATATATGATTCATCAATTTACAACAGATCAATATAAAAATCCAAAGTCTGTTTATTTGTTGTTTATTATCTTGACTGATTATTCAGTGCAGTCTAATGTAACAAATATGTGCTTGGTTAAGACCACAGCCACAAAAGCTGCAACAGAAGATAGTCCTTTAAGAGAGCTTGAGATGTGAAGAAAAATATGCAGGTATTTCAGTTCTTTTATTGCATTGAATAATAAATGGAAAACTAAACAAATAAGAAAGTGAAAAACTAAAAAAAGGCTAACACTTACTACCTGCACTTAATAGTCCGAAGCACCTACCTGTGCCAGTAAATAAGAAGTAATCCAATGTTAACTACTTAAATGATGCATGCAGTATATATAGCCCTTCCTTTCTTTGTGACGGTTGGCATATGGTGTAATTTTCTATTTCTTAAAACTGTAAAATCTTTGCAGCAAACTAAATCATAATAAAACTAAAATGCTTTCTTTAAACCAAACTACGATGTTCCTCTTATATTTGGCTAATTTATGTTCAAATATTTTGCAAAAATATGTTGCAGTGCATGATGGGGTTTTGCATCTAAAGACTAACGTTTCCCCTCACACTTGCATTGTTGCCAGGTTGGGATGTTTCCCAATCTGGCAGTTTAGAAAGGCCATCTATAAGTAAAAAAAATGTTTTCTTTAGATTTATGGCCTAAGACAGCGGTCCCCAACCTTTTTTGCACCACGGACCGCTATATGTCAGACAATATTTTCACGGAACGGCTGGGGGGGTAAATACGATCAAGTAAAATGATACGACTGGCATAAAATCAAATTCAAACAGCATAAAAATAAAACTCACCATTATGTAAAATTTGTGGGAACCCTGAGCCTGTTTCTCCAAAACAACCCGGTCCCATCTAGGCCTAATCGGAGACAATGACACACTGAAGTGGGCTCCTGATGTCTAGTCTGCTCCGTAGCTTTGTTTTGGTTGCTGTAACTGCAGAAAATCCCGCTTCACAAACATAGGATGTTATAAATAGGATGAGTCTTCAACTGAATTAACCCGTGTCGAGAGGCACAGATGCACCAAGTGATGTAATTGGGAGATAATACCACAATTTTTTATATTTTTCAAAATAAAACATCACTCAGACTCTGATCGATAAATTAAATATATATATACTTTTTTCTGTGCTGACCGGTACCGGCCCACGGCCCGGTGGTTGGGGACCGCTGGCCTAAGAGATCAATAGACTTTGGCTCAAAATTGGCAAAATTCCATATATCCAGGTGGTTTATGAAAATTTTTTGGGCTGGAAAACGTGAGTCAGTGACATCTGGCAACCCTGCCGATGTGGTGAGTGTAGACGTTATGCAGCAGCAGTCACTGTCGTGTCCGTGTTAATAAAAAAAGCCAGTAAAACTACATCATAGAAGTCTTGGTGACAATTGTCGCATGATGCTTGAAGATAGATCGGTTAATCCACAATGTGTATTTATATTGTGTTTCACATTTGAGACGCAAATGCTGGATTGTCCTATTTTTTTGGGGGGGCCATAAGTAGATGGAAAAATGCCGAAAATCGTTCCCAGTCTGAGCCTGGTACTAAGTTACGAAATTCACCTCTGCATCTGACCCATCCTCTTGGGGAGCAGTGGGCTGCCATTGTGCGGTGCTCGGAGAGCAGTGAGAGGTTAAGGGTCTTGTTCAGGGACCCAGAGTGCAGGCTGTGCGGAATCGAACGGGGTGCTAGCAACCTTCTCAGAGCACAAGCGCACTGCTCTAACCTCTAGCCCATCAGCTCCCCCAATTTTTTTGTATGAATTATTTAACTATATATCAGGAAAGATGTTTACAAAATAGTATATAGCCGCTAGTTCATTGCAGTTAAAGTAGTTCACATTTGTCAAAAAGTCTAATATTCATATGAAATTAATGCAAAAGATGTAAAGTTACTGACTGAACAAAATACTCCTATCCAAAGATAGACCATTTGTCTTTGTATTTCACTATTTTTCTGTTCAATAACTTGTTTTCTTACAGAAACTACCGCAATAATTTTAGTCAAGGTGAAATATTATCATTATTATTAGAAAAAAGTACCTACATGACCCATTGCAACAGAATATACTGCAACATTTTCTGCAGGGCTACGTTACTCTAATCTTGCTCTGCAAATCACAATTCACCCAAACTTGCCATTGTGAAGGTTTGGGCCTCGCACATTAAATGTCAGTCTAATTACGGTTGGGTAGAGCTCATTATCTCCAAGGTAAACCAAGAGAGGTCCTCTCCCCTCCCTGCGAGATGCAGCAGATGCTACAATGCGTCACAAAATAAGGTTTCAAGAGGCCTCTTTGTTGAGGCTGTACTTGTTGCATCTGGAGAGGCTATTTGGTGAGAGAAATTATGGTCCTCCTTGAGGATATGCATTTCACATTTCTCCTTTTCTGTCCCCTTTGTTCAAGCCTCACTAACAAGAAAATTAATTCAGAGGAGAAGGTTGTCCCTGTTCACTGTCCTTTTTCTGTCTCATTACAAAACTGAATGAAACTGAAAAAAGGGGAGGCTGCTTTATTCTTTAGAGGACAAAATTAAAATTGCAAATGTATAAAACAATTTTCAAAACTTTGTATTTTCTTATATTTTCCCTGTTATTAGAGGACTGCAGTAGTCTGCTGTACATGAGGAGCTGGGAATTCTAAAGTGTTTTAGATCATATTTGCTAATGGATGGTGGTCCGCAGTCCTCTGAGTTTTAATGGTTTAATTGAACTCCTCTTATCAGGAGATGCACAAATATATCTAAAATTGTGCACATATAACCTACAGCAACTCATGTTATGAAAAGTTCCGCTGTAGGTATAGCTTGCTCCAACTGCTGTTATTGTAACCGATTCAATATAAAGTGCACAAAAGTGCTTGTCCTTTTGGTGGGTGCTGATGCAAACATCACTTGGTCAATTTAGGACTTAGATTGTTGAACTGCAAGAAAATCCATTATTTTGCTTCTTGGAATAAATGTGTTTAAAAAGTTTAGAACAAGTTTTATTTTACACTTCTGCCTAATTTAAAGTTCAGTTCAGATTCCGTTTTTGGCTATTTTAGACTGTGATGCACCTCATTCTGCGTAAAGTTCTGCTTAAAGTTAAAACCAGGTGGAAGGTGTGATGGAAAACCAAACATGTTAAGATCGACACCGCACCACTTTTGCTTCACTTAGTTTACTTTGCAGTCAATTCTTCAAATACGTTTTCTTATTTATGTCACGTTTTGGTTGTGGTTTGAGGACCCAAATACAGAGGTAGAGAGGCTGAGGAGATTTCTTGCAGTTTAATTGATGAAAACAGTTAAAACAGGCAGGAATCCAACTTAAAATGTAAAGCAAACCAAAACCATGGAGACATCAGGGGAAACCGAACACGAGGAGCCAGGGAGAGACGAGGTAGGAAGAAAACAACATTGAGAAACCAGCAACGACAAGGAACCAACAAGGAGTGACAGCAGAGGGAGAGTATATATAGCTGACAGAGACAAAGGGAGGGCTAACGAGCAGATGGGGAGCAGGTGTGAGAGGAGGCAACGAGGAAGCCAAGGGAAAAGGAACACACACAAGAGGGCAACAGAGGAAAACCTGAGAACTAACGTAAATCTAGAAACTACAACAAAATAAGAATGAAACCAATAAAACTAGGAAACATTGAGCAAAGTAAAGCACAACATAACCAAAACCATGAGACCAATGCACTCTTTTTTTACTCTGGCACCTTCTTCTTCTCCTTTGACTATTTGAGCTGATGTAATGAGTAATCAATCAATCAATCAATCATGAGGCTACATGAACTCTTGATGTTGAAAAAGTTCACCATGAGCTTATTGTAATCTACCTTAAAAAGCCAAAGCTTGATTACAATAAAATGTCCCACGCCAGGCATAGGGTTGCCAAAATAAAGCACATGTATCCAAAGCATAGTCATTTTTTTCAAAATTCCTGATCCATCAAAAGAGTCGAGTGTGAGAGAACAAGAAGCAGCATGGCTGCCTTTCATCAGGATGACTGACGGCAGCTTGCAGTACGACGGAAAGGTGTGTTTACACTCCTCCCGTTTGATTATGGCTACACTTGAGGATTGCTTTTAGTCATGTATCATTGATGTTTTAGGGGGTGTCAGGAGGTAAATATGTAGCATGCGTCAATTATGAATGCACCTATGTGTTATACTAAGAACTGGGCATGTTTTACATGACAAATGATTGTATACTTCAGTTTGACTTCAATAAAACATACAAAATATGTTCAGAGTCGAAAGCATAAATTATTAGCAATGGCACAATAAAAAGGAGTGAAACTGGATTCTTAATGAAACGGAACTGTTTCTGTAAGTAGTTTATATAGAGACTTTAGATCAGCTGTAAACAAATCTCTATTTGAAAGAGCTCTGGATTTATGAATTGTTGTAGTGTTCTGGATTTTTTTTTTTTAACAGTTAAGTGACATTAAAAACAAAATGCTGCCTCTGGGTGTTTGGCTCTGATTCTTTGGTCACATGTCTTCCAATTCAGACCTGTTGGACCAAGTGTTCTGACACTTTTAAATGTGTCCTGCTAGTGACGAAATTATTTTGAGACTGGTGTTTTCCCTTACCTGATTTCTTATTGTTTTGCATCTTTCTCACAAGTGTTTCAAAACATCCGATTAAATAATAGTTAAACTGAAACAAAATAAAGTTTTTAAATTAAGGTTTTAATCATTAAGAGCTTAGAAACAAAGAGTAGTTTAAGCAAATGTCATATTTTTAGCATCACTGGTCTTTCCTTTGTCCTGCCTCTTATGTTTGTTTTCTCATAATTCATTTTCCATCCAAAGATGATTAAATACAACTTTAATACATTTATTAAAAATTCTGGCTTAATAAGTCAACCTTCAAAAGAAAAACTTGTTCGGTTTATCACAAATGGTAAACATTGAATCACCATCATTCTATTATTTCAAGGTTTCTACTGAAGTTTAGTGGTAGAGTAGAAATTGAATTATTTTTCCTCTGAATTACAGTGACATAGACAAACTCGAACTTGCATGAAATCCTCAATTTCTACTTTAGGAATTGAGTAAATATACTTACATTTAACCACTGGGTAAAAGCCTTATACTGTGTTTTATCTGTGATTTTGTTTTTCAGAATGAGACATGGATGGGCTATGACAGAGAGATTTCCAAAATCATCCAGCCAGGCTGTGATAATGATGTTGTTCCACCAGATTGGGGGAGTCCAGCATCATCCACTCAGGTAGTAGCAGTGTAGGATTTCTCCAATGGAGAAAATGGAGACGGGCGCAAGTTTACTTCCAGCTATTATTTCATTCAAATGAAAAATGGAGAACAGATCATGGCTTGTCTACAGTAAAAAGAAGGACTATGTTTTTGGGAACACAGGAAGGAGCAATCAGCTAAGTAAGAATGGGCTTAGTGAGGGACAAAGGGTAGAACAGATAATGTATGTCTATTCTATTAAAATTTCTGTATCTGTATAATGGGTCTGTTTTATACGGAAGAGGATTAGGGCCAGTGGAAAAAAAAAAAGTTAACTGATTTTTAAATTTTATTTCAGTTTAGTATGGGATAAAAGTCAGAATTCTGAGAAAAAAGTCTGACTTTTTTTTGTCAGAATTCAGTCAGAATTCTGACTTTTTTCTCAGAATTTTGACTTTTTTCTCAGAATTCTGATTTTTTTTTAATGTCAGAATTCTGAGAAAAAAGTCAGAATTCTGACTTTTTTCCCATGTTAAACTGACATAAAATGTAAAAATCAGTTAACATTTTTTTTTTTCAGTGGCCCTAATCCTCGTCCGTAGTTTTATGTGTTCTCAATTCAGATTTTCCCTTGTCAGACTTTGCCTACGGCCTCAAATTTTCCAAATTCACCCCTGTGCACCAGCATTTGTTTTCACTAGGGTCCAGAGGATCTCATCACAGTACCTAATGGCATTCATGCTACCTGTCGCAAGCAAATGGAGGGCTGTGTGGCCTTTAAAAGAAATGCCAACCCACACAATTATTGTCATACTGGTCATACTGAAGGATGTTGCAGGTAGCAGATCGCTCTCTCGTCTCCAGACTCACACATCTGTCACATGTGCTCAGTGTGAACCGGCTTTCATCTGTGAAAAGCCAAGGGTCCTTCACAGGGTTGGGCTCTGAGAATAACAACCATCTTTGGACGTCAGGCCCTCATACCATCCTCATGGCGTCGGTTTCTAACCATTTGCTCCTCCTGTTCCTCCTTGCCCAAAGGAGGAGGTAGTGGGCGTGCTGCTGGGTTGTTACGCTCCTACGGCCTCCTTCATGTCTCCAGGTTTACTGGCCCATCCCCTGGTAGCACCTCCAGCCTCTGGACACTAAGCTGACAGACACAGCGAACCTTCTCTCCATGGCTCAGATTGAAATGCCATTCTGGATGACCTGCCCTACCTGAGCGACTTGTGTGGGTTGTAGAGTCTGTCTCATGCTACCATGAGTGTGAATGCACCACCAACGTTCAAAAGTGACCAAAACTACAGCCATAAAGCATACGTACAGAGAGATGGTCTGTGGTCCCAACCTGCAGAATAACTCCTTTATTGAGTGGGTCTTGCTAATTGCCTGTAATTACCATCTTCTGTCAATTCCATTTTTACAACAGCATGAGAAATTCATTGTTAATCAATGTTGCTGCCTAAGTGGACAGTTTGATTTCACAGAATTTTGATTTATTTGAAGATATATTGTGCTGTTTGTGTTCCCTTTATTTTCTGAGCACTGTGTGCATTTTATTATGTTCAGGTTATCCATAAAAATATATTTCTCTGTACAAGCATTTTGTAAACTTAATCAATGCTATTTTATCCCCATTTTTTAAACAAAATTCAAAATGTTTGTGTCTTTCTTTGTTCGGATAATTATAATTGATGATGTGTAAGTTTGTTACACCTTAACGTTAGCTGCCTGCTGCGTGTCAGAACTGAGGTTTTCCACAATAGTTTATCTAGTTAAAACAGTTCCTCTGTCCGGATATACAGTTATAATCTTCATTCTGTACTTGGCAAAGATTTAGAAATGGAATGAGAGCTTGTGCACAAATACGCGTTTGGGAACAATAAACTAAGACTGTTGCTTAATGACCAAAACTTTCCCACAACATACTGGTTTCTGTCCAGAAATAAAACAATGTTAATATGGAAAATATGCTTTTGGGAAACTTTCAAAGGATTAAAGAATAAAATGTGACCATCCAGGTGGTACTAATTTAAGTGGAGTAAAAATGGCATCTGAATGACACTCAAAACCTTTGTTGAATGATGCATTTTGGACAAATGATAGTTAAAAAGTTTGGCCATAATTAAAAGCAGAATGTTTGGTTGGAGAATAACAAGCTGATAAAGTATCCCTAAACCCTGCATGGCAACTGCCAAGCATGGTGGTGGAAGCGTGATAATTTGGGATTTTTCTGCAGCTGAAGGACCCTTTATAACTGAGGAAGACCTGGACAGTCATTGTAAAAAAGAAATAGAACCATTTGAAATCTGAATAATAAATTCAGAAATCCAATCTAAAAATAGTTTTATAATTGCAAATTTCAATTGGAAATTATAAAGAAATTGAATCCATTATTGAACTGTACATTTTGAAAATTCATTTTTAAAACCCCTTTCTAAATAAAGAAATAAATAGCACAATTTTATTAATGTTTTCTACCTTAAACGAGCATTCTGCTTCATTCTGTCTCTATTCTCCCACTCTGCAGAATCTATTAGTTCAATCTCTAACGTTCTGCTTTTTCTCATAGTAGCTTCATCTGGTCTGTTCCTGTTTGGCTGTAACTCCGTCCTTTAGAGAAATATCAGCTGTGCTGCTGCCATCAACACCTTTGTTTATAGATGTTGAAGATCGGCCTGTTTTTCCAGTGTAGTCCTGTTTCTCTGACTGTGACTAACTGGATGTGCTCTCTTCATCCTCTGACATGGGAGCTGGCTCGGACCTCGTCTGCCTGGCTGTGTGCTTCTTGGACGGGGCCGCCTTTTACAGCTACCTTTTGTATCTCTGCTTCTCTCTCCTTGAACCCCAGTCGGCCTCAGCAGATTGCCGCTCACACTGAGCCTGGTTCTGCTGGAGGTTTCTTCCTGTTAAAAGGGAGTTTTTCCTCTCCACTGTCGCTACAAGCATGCTTAGTGTGAGGGATTGCCTTTGAGGCAATGAGTCGATGAAATCATCTGGTTTCCTATTTGATAGGTGAACTGTAAAGTGCCTTGGGATGACGTGTGATTAAAGTATGTTACATGTGAACTGAATTGATTTGAATTTAATGCTACTGTAATATTTTTTTGCTTAGAAACTGAACTAAATTAGGTCCTTCCTCTGTTTATTTTATACACAGCATCTTCCACTGTATGTGCCTCTGATAACTGTCTTTAAGTTATGTTTAAAAACATAAGGTTAATGTATGTAGTTTTGTTAAGATAAAATATTGATATATATGAGCATTTACAATTATTCTATAGAGCTGATTATTTGTTTTTTACATATTGTCTAAGACAATCACTGATGACTGGCTTAATGGTTCATTCCATTCACCTGACTAGCTCTGCCCAGTTTCTCATCACTGTTCCTGTGTCACCTGCTCTAGTCTCTATTTAAACAGCTTGCTCCTAGTCATCAGTGCCAGATCGTTAAAGCTTTCAGTGAGTGTTCTCTAGCGTATCTCTGTTTTCTGATTGCCTGATCCTGACCCATTCTGTCTTTGGACCTTTGAGCCTTACTCTGTGACTCTGATCTATTTGCCTGGCCTGTCTTCGGACTCCTGCTGGATTCTACCTGTGGATTGAACCTGGATCTGCCTCCTGACTTAATCCTGGATTTCCCTTCAGTACTTCATCAGATCTCTGACTTTCTGGTCTGGACTCCTGTGAACCTCTTAAACAGCGGCTTTGGCTTGATCTTCTGGAAAGTCCTGCCTTCCTTAGTCTGCTTGGATCTGCTCATCATCCAGTTCTAGAGGCTTCAAGGCTTCGGCTGCCCTCTCCTGGAAGCATTTGCTGCATGCTGTTGGCAGCCATTGAGCTGGATCCCATTCATGGACTTAACTCTAAGACCAGCTTATTGACTCAAGCGTTTGTAAACGTCCTCTGTCAGATTTACGTGGTCACTAACCTGAGTTGTCCCTCAGCAGAGATTCCGCCCTTAGATGTCTAGCTGCTGAACTATAGAACCATCTCTTAATAAACACTTTTGAGTAGTACTTCTGTCTATTTGCTTCAAATTCTCTGTCCTCCCTGGCACTTTTAGGACAGCCATTACTGACTTTCTCGCTGAAGAGTTGACAACTGTGTTGATGGTCTTAGAGACCAATTAGCAAGAGGCTGCAGTTGTGGTCCCTGTCCTAGAAGGCTGTTTGAGGTAAATAATAAAGTCAGATACTTTTTATCTCTAGAGTATTCAAATACTTTTCAGTTGAAGGAATGTGTGGTAAACATGCGAAGTATAAAATCAGAGCTTATTGTAAATGTTGTCTTATTTATTTTACCAGAAAAGCAGCGTGCAGTCTCTGTGTTTATGCATTGTTTTCAGAATGCTCTCTTGTGCTCTCCACCTCGTTCTCATCTCGATTCCTGGAAGGAGCTCCCCTGCAGCTGAAAGCAACACATGGGCTCATTGAGATTCCTACAGACGCTCCGTGTCACCGCGCCCCGGTTCTCATGAGAAGAACTAGAGGTGACATCAAAAGGAATTACTTAGGGTGAAGAAGCGGAGCGGGAGGGGGAAGTGTCACCTTATTAAAACCTGACCCTAGGGCATCCGAATCCCACCACCGTGAGCTTGGGAGATGGTCAGTCTTGTGATGTACCTGAAAAACCGTTTCATGTACATACATAAATCCTATACATAAAGAAGCACAAGCCAGGAGAATTTTTCAGCTACTATTCAACTGCAAGCCTTTAACTTGTATGGGTGTTGAAGGCTTTAAGAATAAATCTAATGTCAAGCTAAAGCTTGTCTCTATGGTAGAGTTGCAAACAACCTCACTAGATCATAGAGCTTTTAAAAAATGAATAACTAAAACATGTTAGAGAAAGGCAGATCAAATATGCCCATTGTAGGAGACAAGTTGGGTAATCTTTGGTCGAGGCTCAGAATCTTCTGACCTGTGTCACTCTGAGACAGTTCAAACATGGCCATTTTTAGTCTTTTAGCCAAAAGATAATCCATGAATGTGACTGATGTCAGAAATCTAGAATGACTATCTTTGTAGCTGCTTTGACATTTTTCTAACCAATCGTCAGATAGAAATGCAACCTACTGCCTCAAGAACTTGTTTTATTTGTACCGTTTGGTCTGTATTTTCTATTTATTCATTACTTAAAGGGGAACACCATTTTTTTTTACATTGGCCCCTTGATTTTACTTTATTATATCATGTTCTACTCACCCTTATGAGTTTTGTGTCATTTGGAGCCGTTCTGTAGATATTCCGTTAGGTTATATCCAAGTAACGTCTTCCGTTGGGCAACAACTTGAAGGCACAAACTGAACTGTTCATAATTTATCATTTATGGTACTCCAGCATTCATAACATGTAGGCAAATCACTGTCCCCCAGACATCCGCAGTTATATTTTTTATATTTATATTTTTTTTAAACAAAGCGGAGTGTGTATGACGTCATACACACTGAAGCTGGGTTTGCTTCAGGGAAAATTTACTTTTAAGAAGCTTCCCAATGGAAACCTCGGCAAGACTATAGCTGTTTCCACCTTGTCCAATTTGGAATTAGTTTACTGCAGGACTTCTTGCAGTCTCAAGTAGGCTACCACCTAAATGCGAAGAATCCCTTAGCCAATGCGAAAGATGGCGGTCGAGCTTGTTCTCCAAGCGGCCACAGGTGACCCGTCTTACAAACTACCTGTGAGGCGAAGGATTACAACAACAGACAGTTTTGCTTCTTGATGTTTTCTTTTTGCTTGGCTGAATGTGGGGACGCTTTTTGAAAATGTAGCTTGTGTGTTATTTATTTGGCCTATTTCATTTTCAGAGCTAGAGTTTTAATAATAATAGAACTTTATTGATCTCACATTGGAGAAATTTACCTCTGCATTTAACCCATCCCCTTGGGGAGCAGTGGGCTGCCATTGTTCGGTGCCCAGGGAGCATCTTGGAGTTAAGGGTCTTGCTGAGGGACACAGATTGCTGGCTGGAAGTCATCCTGCAAACTGGACCTTTTCGGACCTCCTCTCCCAGGAGGGATCAACTGAGTCTTAAACTGAGCCATGGATTCAAACAGGAGGTTTGGATCCAGTCTCCTTTTTGGGGATGTTGAAATTACTCTCTGAGCAAGGGAATCATCTTCACCATGACCAGTTCAAGTACAGCAGAAAATCTGAGTGACGATCAGCGTCTCCGTTCACCTAAACCGTCCGAGTTCTGGGTAAACCCTGTTCCGCCCTCCGCAGAATCAGACAAACACTGGAAAACCAACACACAGATTGGAGTCAAAGATCCTTCACTTCCCTGGAAACATCAACAATCAGATCCTCTCCTTCAAGATCAACGAATCAAATTTCCCACTGAGCCTGAACTAACAGTCTGTCTTTCCCTCGCCTTCCAGTTCCGGCTGAGCAGAGTTCAAGGAAACTCTGCACCAAGCTTAACATCTTTAATAAAACCAGTCAAACTTTTCATCTGTGATTCTCTGTAGCACCCCCTAGAGTGTAACTGCAGAGGGCCTTGCTAGATATTAACTGAAAAAACGGCCCATTAGGGGAGCATTATTTTCTTTTTTGATGTATGAATAGCAAAGTTGAATTCTGTTGCACGGTAAAATGATCAGCTAAACATGAAAAAAACACTCTTTGAAGTTATTTAAAAGAGATTGTAGTTTGCAAGATGTAATTTGTTACATCCCTTAATCCCTTGATTTTGAAAAATAGGCTTTTGGACTTCAACCCAACTGAATGTGTAATGTTGGCCTTTGGAGAGCTGTGCAGAAATAGATGCCAGAAAATCTCAATAAATTGAAGGAATGCTTTAAAAGAGTTTGTCTAATACTCTGCAGGAATAATGGACTGCTTAGGTCATAAAAATAAAACACATTTTTATAACAGTAGACAATGTGAGGACAAGCCATCCTCTAGGAGGCAGCCTGAAGGAGGGGAGGATTTTATGAGCAAAAGAACCAGATGCAAATACTTGAAATAAAAAAAACTAACTTGAATCTTTATCATTCCTCCTTCAATGAATGATTTGTGATGCACTGGAGAAGCAGAGCCGGATAAAAAAGCACCTTAAAGGAATAGTACACCCAAAACATGATTAGCCTTCATTTTCTACTCACCCCCATGCTGAACAACACTCTGGAGTACTTTTTTGATATCTCAAATGCATCTGGAGATCTGGGAGGCTTCTTGCTGTCTGCTGACATTCAAATAATGGAGGTCCATGGCGCCCGAGTCAGAAAGGTCCATAAAAGTCCACAAAAAACGTGTCAATATTCCTCCATACTGCTCGTCCAATGTATTCCAAGTTTCCTGAGTGGGTAGCGTCCATAATTTACTCGAAACGAAGTCATTTAGAATGTTTTTAGAGCATAAACAGTAGTGTATAGGATTTCCTGAAAGCGCGCGCCGGCGAGTTCATGACGCTACGGAAACCTCGGCAGACCAAACCAGATGAAAGTGCGCATTCAGCTGGGCAAAGAACTCATGCTCTTCCTTAACACTGAAGTCCTCAGACATTTTTCTTTCGTTGTTTCTTTCTTTGCACAGGTAAACAGCACATTTCTTCTTCTACGCTTGCATTATCGGCAGAGCAGACGCTGAATGCGCACTTTCATCTGGTTTGGTCTGCCGGATTCCGTTGCGTCATGAACGCGCCGGCGCGCGCTTTCAGGAAATCCTATACACTACTGTTTATGCTCTAAAAACATTCTAAATGACTTCGTTTCGAGTAAATTCTGGATGCTACGCACTCAGGACACTTGGAATACATTGGACGAGCAGTATGGAGGAATATTGACACGTTTTTTGTGGACTTTTATGGACCTTTCTGCCTCGGGCGCCATAGACCTCCATTATTTGAATGTCAGCAGACCGCAAGAAGCCTCCCAGATCTCCAGATGTATTTGAGATATCAAAAAAGTACTCCAGAGTGTTGTTCAGCATGGGGGTGAGTAGAAAATGAAGGCTAATCATGTTTTGGGTGTACTATTCCTTTAAAGACCCTCCTGCATGTGTAGCCGCACAACTTGCTGTGAGTTTAACTTTCCGCGGTCAATTTTCCCATCGAGCCGCCATGTCTGAAACACGACGGCGTTTTAGACTGAAGCTGTACAGCAACAGTGCTGATCAACCCAAACCTTACATCTACACACAAATACTGAATTTATAGGAATTTCTCTGTGGAATTAAAAGGAAAAATCCACGCACACGGACTTCTGAGGACGTCAGAGTGATATTTTCATGACAGACTCCAGACCAAAACCAGGCAAAGTCGCTTTTCTTTAGGAAAAAAAAAAAAAGTTGCATGTGGCCTGTTTGACATGATGATGGATTGCATGTGAACAAGAGTCCTGCTGTTTCCAGTTCAATGGGAGCTGCAGAACGAGGTAAACTCTGGAGAGGAAATCTAAATCCTGTCCACTCATGCACTGAGACCCCGGTCCAAATGAACTGTGGCACTGAAAGGAGAAAAGGGAAAATCATGTGTGAGGAAGAAAAATCACGCTTATTTCTTCAACAGCGTATCTGTTATACGTGGCCGGTGTTTCATTCATTTTGGTCCTCAGCTGATCCTTCTACAGCACAGTATTTAGGTGACCAATAATGTCTTAAAATTCTCATTCTAAGTCCCTGGAATTTCTTATTTTCAATGATTCCTTAACCCTTCTGCGAGTCTTTTTCTAGTTTCTGTTTGGACTTTTTCTTTCTCACTGATTTTCCAGTTTGGTACCAGACCGTTATAGAGCTGTTTGTTTAAACAATCAATCATTCTGACACAAACACTCTTAAACTGATGGCATGAACCTTTCCCCACTACAAAAATGATCTAAAAATGTCTTAAATTAAGTGTATTTACCCTTAATTTGAGCAGGTAAATAAGATAATTAGCCAATGCAATGATTTTTTTTACTCTTTAAATAATTGTTTTTTCTTATTTTAAATGTAAATTGTCTTGTTCCATTGCACTGGAAGAAATTGAAATCTAGTTAAGTCATTTTTTCTTAAAATAAGTGCATTTGTTCTTAGATTGAGGAGATAAAAGAGACATTTTGCCAGTGGAACAAGATAATTTACACTTAAAATAAGAAAACACAAATGCATTGTCTTATTTGAAGTGCATATTATCAAAATATCTTATTTTAATAGTAAAAATACTCATTCCATTGGCAAACTATCTCATTTACCACCTCAGATTAAGGATAAATACATTTAATTTAAGACATTTTTACTTATTTCTAGATCATTTTTCCAGTGTGGTAAAGTGTCTCACCTCCTTAATTCAAGAAATATGCACTTATTTTAAGAAAAAAATTAGTTGTTGAGACTTAAATTTTCTGCATTACAGGCCTCAGGGTATGTGTTCACTGCAAAAACGATCCTAAAATGAGTAAAAATATCCCTAAAATAAGTGTATTTACCCTTAATTTGAGTGGGTAAATGGGACAATCTGCCAATGGAATGAGTGTATTTAGCCTTAAAATAAGATAATCAGATATTATGCACTTGAAATAAGAGACGGCAGTTGTTTTTTCTTATTTTAAATGTAAATTGTCCAATTCAAATGGCAAATTATGTTACTTTCCTGCTCCATTCAAGAACAAATGCACTTATTTCAAGGAAGTTTTACTACCGTAATTTTGTTTTACATTTTTTGCAGTGTTTTTGGTTCAAATCAAACACTTGGCAGGTTGTCTGATCTGATCTGAAATATTTTGGTGCGATAAAAGAAAGAAATGTTTTGGGAGGGAAATATTTCTCTCAGTCTAAAGGGCTTCAGGGTGGTTTTAAACTTTAGTCCAGCAGGTCCTTATAATCCGCCTGAGGGTGCTGACGGATATGGAGCAGCCACGACCGGTCGGTTCAGAGCCGACCAGTCGGACTGTGAGAGCGGCCAACATGTGCAGGATGTGGGATCGGTTCACGAGGTGTTGCTGGACCGAGACAACAGGTTTCTGCTCATGAGGTCACTGCCGCCCCTCAGAGATCAGCTGGGAGGAACCACGGCGACGGGTTTGGGTTTCTCATGTGGTTACAAGTGTTCTCGGTTCAGGAGGAGGGTGCTTACATGGCTTTTCCACCTTGCTTTTATTTAATGATGGAGTTTAAACGCTCCCCAGACGAACATGTGGGAGACTTCAGAGTCCATGAAGGAGTGTGGAGCCATTTCCTGCAGGGGTGGAAGCAGCAGGACCTCCAGATGCTGCTGTCATCCTCAACATGAAGCTGCTGCAAATTATTTCTCTTTTAAACACTAAAATCAAAAGCACCTTCGCTATTCAGCTCACTACAGCTGGCTGCTCATATCTCAACCTGAGATCGTAACCAATACCAATGAGCTGCAGGTGTGCGAGGTCTGTGTCCAGATAGGAGCTTATTTTCCTTTTGGTTCATAGATGTCTGGATGGAGGAGGTTTAGTAAAGGTCTCCTGAGCAATAATGTGTGAAAACAACAGTAACATTGATTGTTGAAGGAATGATTAAAGGTTAAGATCTTAAATATATCTTGTCGTTAATGTTTTCCAGGTATTTTATTGAGTTTTAAGCTCCCTTGAGTTCCTCACAAAAAAAGGAAATCTTGCATCTATTGAATCCATCAGGCTTGAAGTCCAAGGTTTAGGTTTCCTGTTCTGTAATTATTTGAGAGGGATAATGTAAAAGAGAAGATAGAAGAACAACAGATCCAACCGCGTTGTAGACAACCTGAAGGCGACTATCAAAGAACCACAGGCTGATCACTGATGGAGGATAAAAACTGCCAAAATTAAATAAATAAATACAGCATTAAATTAAATTTGTCAATAATTAATTAAGTGTGGAATTAAATAAATAAATGTGTCATTCATTAATTAAAACCACGTCACTACTATAAAGTGCCACAATTAAATAAATAAATACAGCGATAAACAATTAATTAAATGTGTAATTCATTAAATAAATGAGGAATTAAATATATAAATGTGTCATTAATTTAATAAAATACGTCTTCATTTTATTAAAAAAATATATATAATTATTTCAGTGTGCATTTAATTATTTCATGGTCCTGTGTCGCAGTGCATCGAAACCGTAAAAAGAATCTGTCAAACTCACCCATCAAAGTTAGGGGGCGGGTTTATCGCGAATCGAGTCTCTGTAATCGATTTGCTTCGCCTTAAAGGTATACTATACAACCGGTGTTGATTTTCCAGCGAGGCTCCCCCCAGAGGGTGAAAGTAAAAGTGCACTGTCGTAAATATGCTCAGCTGTTCTCCTGGTTTCTCCGTCAAGCCAGGCGCGGTTGTTTTGAGCTTAGCAGACAGGCGAACGCAACGAATCACCATGTCTACTGCGGTAAGTGACTATTTTGTTCCAATTTTCGAGTTTGAAAATTTAGCATGTTTCCGACATGGGCTTTCGCTCTCGCTGGTTCCGCCATGATAACTGCACAAATATCGCCACTGCGCTAGCAACGAGCATGCCTTTCACTGGGTGCGTGTAGCAGTTCTCGCCGTAAAGCAAGACCGACTCTTGCGATGCACGAGACTTCTGAGCCTGTGGGTGCGGGCCGAGGGCTCCTGCAATTGCAAGTACGGTATTTCCCCTACAGACCACCAGGGCGGCCGAGAAAACCTTTGTTCGACCTGAAATGACTCATTTAATCATCCAAAACGTTATGGAACACATTAATTAACTGAAAAATGTTGCATAGTATGCCTTTAATGTGCAGGGTGACCAATCAGGTGTTAGATAACCGCCCCCTAACTTTGATGGGTGAGTTTGACAGATTCTTTTAATGGTTTCGATGCACTGCGACACAGGACCATGAAATAATTAAATGCACACTGAAATAATTATATATATATTTTTTTTATAAAATGAAGCCGTATTTTATTAAATTAATGACACACTTATATATTTAATTCCTTATTTATTTAATGAATTACACATTTAATTAATTGCTTATCGCTGTATATATTTATTTAATTGTGGCACTTTATATTAGTGACGTGGTTTTAATTAATGAATGACACATTTATTTATTTAATTCCACATTTAATTAATATTGACACATTTAATTATTTATTTAATGCTGTATTCATTTATTTAATTTTGGCACTTTTTATCCTCCATACAGGTGCTGGTCATAAAATTAGAATATCATGAAAAAGTAGATTGATTTCAGTAATTCCATTTAAAAAGTGAAACTTGTATATTATATTCATACATTACATACAAACTCATATATTTCAGATGTTTATTTTGTTTAATTTTGATGATTACAAATGACAACAAATGAAAATCTCAAATTCATCATATCAGAAAATTAGAATATTACTGAAGACCAATAAAAACAAAGGATTTATAGAAATGTTGGCCAACTGAAAAGTATGAACATGAAAAGTATGAGCATGTACAGCACTCAGTATTTAGTTGGGCCTCCTTTGGCCTGTATTACTGCAGCAATGCGGCGTGGCATGGAGTCGATCAGTCTGTGGCACTGCTCAGGTGTTATGATAGCCCAGGTTGCTCTAATAGTGGCTTTTAGCTCTTCTGAATTGTTGGGTCTGGTGTATTGCATCTTCTTCTTCACAATACCCCATAGATTTTCTATGGGGTTAAGGTCAGGAGAGTTTGCTGGCCAATTAAGAACAGGGATACCATGGTCCTTCAACCAGGTACTGGTAACTTTGGCACTGTGTGCAGGTGCCAAGTCCTGTTGGAAAATGAAATCTGCATCTCCAAAAAGTTGGTCAGCTGCAGGAAGCATGAAGTGCTCTAAAACTTCCTGGTATGGCTGCGTTGACCCTGGACCTCAGAAAACACAATAGACCAACACCAGCAGATGACATGGCACCCCAAACCATCACTGACTGTGGAAACTTTACACTGGACTTCAAGCAACGTGGATGAAGTGCCTCTCTTCTTTTCTTCCAGACTCTGGGACCTTGATTTCCAAAGGAAATGCAAAATTTACTTTAATCAGAGAACATGACTTTGGACCACTCACCAGCAGTCCAGTCCTGTTTCTCTTTAGCCCAGGCAAGACGCTTCTGACGCTGTCTGTGGTTCAAGAGTGGCTTGACACAAGGAATGCGACAGCAGAAACCCATGTCTTTCATACGTCTGTGTGTGGTGGTTCTTGAAGCACTCACTCCAGCTGCAGTCCACTCTTTGTGAATCTCCCCCACATTTTTGAAGGGGTTTTGTTTCACAATCCTCTCCAGGGTGCGGTTATCTCTCTTGCTTGTACACTTTTTTCGACCACATCTTTTCCTTCCCTTCGCCTCTCTATTAATGTGCTTGGACACTGAGCTCTGTGAACAGCCAGCCTCTTTAGCGATGACCTTTTGTGTCTTGCCCTCCTTGTGCAAGGTGTCGATGGTCGTCTTTTGGACAACTGTCAAGTCAGCAGTCTTCCCCATGATTGTGTAGCCTATAGAACTAGACTGAAAGACCATTTAAAGGCTTTTGCAGGTGGTTTGAGTTAATTAGCTGATTAGAGTGTGGCACCAGGGGCCATCAATTTTGAACCTTTTCACAATATTCTAATTTTCTGATATGATGAATTTGAGATTTTCATTTGTTGTCATTTGTAATCATCAAAATTAAACAAAATAAACATCTGAAATATATGAGTTTGTATGTAATGTATGAATATAATATACAAGTTTCACTTTTTAAATGGAATTACTGAAATCAATCTACTTTTTCATGATATTCTAATTTTATGACCAGCACCTGTAGATCACCTCTGCACTGCTTTACATTTAAAAGAAGGTTCCAACCAAGTGTTGAATGTAAATACCATACAATACATGGCTATACCTGTAAGCTGGCCATAATGCGTTGTTGTTAGATAGGAAAAACAATATGAACCACCTTTCATCAAACTCGAAACCACGCCCACATTCCAAAGTGACAGCCGGAAGTCCCGCCTTAATTAAACCGGAAGTCCCGCCTTAATTAAACCGGAAGTCCCGCCTTAATTAATATAAAATTAATATAAAATTAATATAAAATTGATATAAAATTAATATAAAATTGATATAAAATTAATATAAAATTGATAAAAAATTAATATAAAATTGATATAAAATTAATATAAAATTAATAATTAAAAAATATTAAAAAATGTATAAAAATGCATATAAAAAATTAACTATGTTATTTTAATAACGGTTATGATGATTAAATGATTATTTTTAATTATTTGTATTGATTTCTTATATAATCACTGTAAGCACTCCGTTTCAGCCTCTGCCTGAGCAGCTGTGTGATGAGTGCAGTCACTCACACTCACACAATGCAGCCACCCCCCAACCCCCCTCGCTGCAGCTGCTG